>NC_092807.1:5668605-5971635 GCF_040954645.1 Diabrotica undecimpunctata
TTTGCGTTATTGTTTGGGAAATTTCGTACATCTTTTCAAAGATATGTGATTACCAAATAAATTCCATCAAAAGAACTTTTCTTAGTAAAATTTGGCATACAAATATATTTTTGGAAGATATAAAGTTAATTAAAAATTATCTTGTATTGTTGCATAAGGAAGTTGTGCGATTTAACAGTCTCACTAATAATTTTATCTTTTTATTTATTGTCTTTTTATATCTCTACACCATAGATCAATTTTTAACAATAATTTTGTTAACTGATCGAAGTAATATGTACCGTATGAATGGTTACATAGTTGTCAGCATGCTCATGACAATAGTGAGTACGTTTTTATTAATTGAACGAAATGTTTCGGTAGTGTAATGGACAAATTTTACATTTGTTTCTTACAATATTTAATTATTGCAATTTAATAGTTATTTAACCAACAAGTGTATTAATAAGGGCGATTAACAATTGAGATATATTAACGCGTGAGCGAAGCGAGTGCGTTAATGTTCGAGATTGTTAATCGCCATTTTAATTGACTTAAAATTTTTTAGTTTAAATTTTTATTTACTTAACGATAAATAATGACATACAATGACAGACAGTACTTACCGCGGCTATGTCATTTTAAATAATTTTTTAGTGGGAATATAAATAGGTACCTATATGTTTGGTTGCCTACACCACAGGTCACTGCCAATCACAAAGCGTTAAATGTGGTTAAATTATTATACAAGCAATGTATGTTGTGTTGCCTATAATAAAATCGTTCATTAATAGAAAATCATTCATTAATATTGGTCATTAATCAATGATTTTGAGGGTGTTAAAATTAATCATAAATGGATGGTCGACGGAAAAATCTATTTAATAAATACGTAGTACTATTACTAAATATAACCCCCTTCATATACCAATTGAATGTAGATATAGAACAGGGAACCAAGAATCATCAAGTAACAACTGAGAAAATCAACAAAATTGATTGTCATCAGTTAGAATCGCTTACTTTGAACAACGGTTATTTTAAGATATTGTAGATTACGTCCAATATTAGTATAGGTAATTTATACTTTTGTTATCTGAAAGTAGTTTAAACAATATCATTCATAAAATAAATATGCTACTTGGTTCCTTTTAAAAAATTAAATTTCAAAATTTTTTATACAATTTTAAAAAGAACCAATCACTTGGTTCCATGTATAAATGAGAATTTTTTTTTATAAGGAAACATAAAATAAAATTTTTTAAGTAAAAATCCTTTATAAAAGGTACATAAATTAAAAACCTAAACGGGCTATGTCATGAAGACAAAACGTTTTGGGAATCCGTGTTCCATCATCAATGTCTATATTATATTCGCCTAACAGAAAAGTAGAATATCAACACTACGGACGCGTGATATATTCATTCCCAAAATCTAGAGATGCTGAAGAGGTATCTCCTTGTTACAAAATTACTTATACTGTAACTGATTATATACAAAAGCGTATCAAAAGTAACAAGTAGAAACTCACAAGTAACGACAATCTACACCTCTAAACAAAGACGCATAATTTGCAGTTTTAACAGATATGGATTCAGTAATCCTTACGAATCACATTTATGTCTGTTGAATTTAATTATTTAAATATAATTTTTACTTTTAATAGCTCTATATATATATATATATGTGTGTGTGTGTGTGTGTGTGTGTGTGTGTGTGTGTGTTGGTATAATTATAGTGTCGGTTTATAATTATAGTGTTATTTAAATAAACTTAGAACTGTGAACATTTTTAAGGTGTTTGCTGTTTTCTCTCAACCGAAGTAAGTAAATTTAATATTATTTTGACTCTATTATAATAATTATTATGATGATAAAAGGGTTGCAAGTGTCAATCCATATTGGAAAAGATATATTAAAAAGGTCAATACTCACAATCTAATATTTACTTTCAAAGTTTTACAGAAGCGATCGGTTTCGAGGCTTTCAATATTTGCCTCATCCTCAGGCCCAGCAAAGAGATTGTTTTGTTAAAAACCAATAATATAGATATCGCCAATAAGAAGTTTTCCGCTTTCATCCAGGGTACTGTCTGTCTTCATCTTTTCCTTATGACTATCATTGTAGTGAGGTGATATGTTGATCATTATATACGTATGTAAATAAAAGGTCTTACTAAGTAAAGAGCTTTAGGTCTTTACCTTGTAAGAACCTGTGACAAAAACAACAAAAAAAGGACATCATACTGCATAATAAATGTGATTTTTCATCTTCCACAAGTTTTTAAACTATATAAAGTCCGGATGTGGCAGCTTATACTGTATGTGTATTTGTCTTTAACTACTTTTAATTTTATTACAATCCAGAAGATAATCCTACCTTTTTAATAATAAAAAAAAGTTTGACAACAACAACATATATAATGATCAACATATCAGCTCACTACAATAGATAGAGTCATAAAGGAAAAGATGAAGACAGACAGTACCCTGGATGTAAGCGGAAAACTTCTTATTGCCGATATCTATATTATTGTTTTTTAACAAAACAAACTTTTTGCTTTGCCTGAGGATGAGGCAAATATTGTAAGCCTCGAAATCGGTCGCTTCTGTAACACCTTGAAAATAAAGATTTTGAGTATTGACCTTTTTAATATATCTGTTCAATTATCTATTATCTATCTATTATCTATTATTTTATTAGAATATTAGCCTGTAAATAATATTTTGCAGGTTTGTATACAGTCACTAAAACAAATTATTATGTCGGACACGGATTCTGCCGATGAACTCGTAAACATACCTTTAACTTCCCCCAAAAAGAGATTGAAAAAAGGCCATTTAAGCGTAAACGTTAGAGAAATAATTGTAAACGTGTATAAACACGAGTTACAAGAAAATCTGGCGTTAATATTGTCCGCTGTTGAAAAAAGAGTAGCCGATAAAGTTGGAGTATCGGATAGTTCTGTGTTTAAAGTTATTAGAGCGATAAGAAGAATAGTGCATCAATTCTTTTTTAGAAATGAAATTCTATCTATAAATAAGTCTATCTACCCAATAATATATGTATAAGTATTTCCCCATAAGGGCCTGCGTAGCGCAAGCGGTAGGATGCTTGCCTCGTAAGCCGGTGGTCCGGAGTTCGAATCCTACCGCCGGCAAGAAAATCTAGACATTTTAAAAATATCTATAGGCCCCAGGTCGACTCAGCCTGAATAAAAATGAGTACCTTGGGTAAAACCAGGGGTAATAATAGACAGTTGAACCGTAGCACTGGCCATGTTACCTTCCTTGTATACCGTAGGCCCTAGATATAGCAGACTGCCCTGCTATACTCCCAAAGCCGCGACAGCGGTATAAAACGGGAGACTATTATTATTTCCCCTAACTTTTACACAAAAAGAGGTCTCTTTTTATATCATTAATGATAATATTATTACTTATTTCCAAATATTTTTCTTAAAGCGTAAAAACTAATATTAAAGTATACTTCTTTGGAAGATTAATCATTGATTACTATTATTTTAACAGTAATCCTAAAAATTATAAATTAATTCATTTCAAATGTAGATGTTATAGACTGCTAGAATCTTAATACAACCCTGTACAATTATGTAAATATCAGGTTTCGCGTGTTCTGTACATGCATTTGTTGACGGCTACTTTTCTGTTAAATGAATTTAGTATAGGTGTACATATTTTGAGCCACTAAATATCAGGGTAAAAACCTAGACACTGATGATGGAACATGGATTCCGAAAACGTTTTGTCTTCATGACATAGCCCGTTTGGGTTTTTAATTTATATACCTTTTATAAAGGATTTTTACTTAAAATTTTTTGTGATACATGGTATACAGCCAGCTACAGGAACTTAGTTTCCTTGTGGAAACATAAAATATTTCTATTGATAAAGTAGCAACGAGTGGGTTTCGGGAAACACAAGAAAATGTCAAGTCACCAAATAAAACAGGTTTATTATTCAACAAAGTAATGTGGTTCCTTGTACAAAAACGTAAAAACAATATTTAATGCAACTAATAGGTATCAATAAAGGTAAAAGAAAATAAAAAAAAGGTAATTATTATTTTTGATAGAACTTATCATATGAATTGATATATGAAAATCTGCCTCATTATTCAGTTTCAGTATCAAACTTAAAATCAACGTCACCGTCATAACCATCTACATCATCTAGATTCTATAATAGATTCCATAGATTCTATAATAGCGTCATTAGCAAGCAATGATGTAAAAAAGTTTTGCTTGTTTTCGGGAATCAAATGCATAATAGATTTAATATCATTTAACTTAGGCGCAGAAATAGGTTTTCCAGTAGGCCATGAAAGCTCCAAGTCAGTTGTTAATGACAGCTGTGGTTTACCTTTAACTTTTGGTTTTAAATTAACTTCCATAAACTGTTCATCATCATTATGTAATAACTTAAAAAAATAAACTAAATGGACTTTCCTACTCGATTTTAGTTTTTCGTACCAACAACCAGTTTACTTTTTGTCCTATAATATCGGTTTTTCTGTTGACAATCATTTTTTCTAGAATACTTGAACTTACGAAGTCACTGGTAGTCATGGTGTTCACTGTTATTGCATTTTTTTGCCTGCAGCTTCTCATAACATTTGCATAATCTTCTGGCCCATACAATCTTTGCTGAAATTTTATGGCTTTCTCTATATCGCTAAAATCAGCATCATTGGGCAGAAAACTGTGGCCCGATTTCAAAAAAATTATTGTTATCTTTTTTAATGTAGGGTGATTATGTAAGGCCTGCTTCAGCAACAAACATATTTTAATGTTGCCGTTTAGGCCGCCACATGAATCGCACCAAAAACAAATTTCTTTGTTCTCGGGGCCTAGATGGAGATCTATAAACTTTTTTAAACAATATCCAACCTCCTGCGATCCTCGTCCGGCGACACCTTCTGGCCAAATAAAACAGGATATCCTGTGGATTGTTACGAACATATTGCGGCACACCGTAAATCTATTTATCGTGTATGTTCTTGAATGCAATCTTAGATGACTACCATTGAGAAACATTATTTACGATTTTATTCAGCTTAGAATTAGTTTGAAACCACTCATTACGCCACAAGTACAACACTTTGTTTTTAAAATAAGCTTTCAACTCACTGGAAACACACTTGTCTACGGGCTTCGAATCTTCTTCTTCTTCTTCTTCTTTTTATTCTTCTTCTTCTTCAGCCTTCATTTATCCATTGTTGGACATAGGCCTCCTCTAATTGCTTCCACGCTTTTCTATCTTTCGCAATTCTCATCCGCTGTTTTCCAGCTACAGCTGTTATATCGTCTATCCATCTCTATTTGGGTCTTCCCACGCTCATCATTCATATTGCCATCTCAATGTCGCTATTTTTTTCCATAATGTCGATTACTTTAGCTCTTCGACGCATTTCGCGGTTAGGAATTTTGTCTCTGAGGCTTATATTTAACATGGCCCTCTTCATGGCCCGTTGAGTTACTTTTAATTGTTCTGCCATTTTTCTTGTTATTGCCATAGTTTAAAATCCATAAGTTGCAACTGGTAGTATACGAGTGTCATAGGTTTTTCGTTGTAAGTGTATTGGGATTTTTCTATCTTTTAAAATGAAGCTCAACTTACCAAAAGCAGCCCATGACAATTGTGTCCTTTTTTTAATTTCTAGGGTTTGATTTTCTCTTTTCGTTTTGAATTGCATGTTCTATATATATATATATATATATATATATATATATATATATATATATATATATATATATATATATATATATATATAGTGTGATCATATTCGTGCACATGGCAGTCATCCTGCTAACGACATCGTTTTTCTCTAATCAATAATTGATTACTTTTTGTTATGAAGTGACAATACAAGTTTTCTTATAGTCGATTATAGGTAATGATTTAATGATATAAATCAAATGCTTTAAATGTAATTTTAATGTTTTGTTATTATTTTTTCTCAATACAAACTTTTGACTATTTTCTAAATGGATTTGATCAATTAATTATACTTAAACATATTACATTTAATACTTATACATATATTAAGTCGTTTTTCATGTACATATTACTAAACTTTATTACCATTTCTTAACGAAAACTCACGTTGAATACTTGTTCTTACATACATTGATAAATGAAAATGAAGGTCTTAAATCTATTGTATAAATATGGAGACATTTTTGGTCCCTTCCCATTCAAACATAATATTTCTAAAATAGTTTGCTTTGTATTATGGATAACACAGTTCACAACATTTTTATACTTGGCATATGAAGATTTTGAAAAACTTGGGTTGGTTACGCGCTTGGAGTATGGACACATTTTGTTGATAAACACGTACTCCATTGCGTTTACATTATTTAATATCTGTAACATCTATGATAAAATACGATGTCAACGTACGTGGAAAAAATTTATCAAAAATATAAACAAACTTCATAAAAATGGACCACAAAAGAATGTTTTAACACACTGTATTCAGATTTTTTTTATTAGCTTGCCAATAATAGTGTGTCACGGAATTGATTTTCGATGGACTCTCCTTTCTTTTGTTTCGATAACAAGTATTGTTGAAGAAATTGTCACTTTTATTACAGATATGCAACTGATATATTTTTGCGTTGTTGTTTGGGAAATTTCTCACATATTTGCAAAAATATGTGATTACCAAACAAATTCCATCAGAAGAACTTTTCTTAGTAAAATTTGGCATACAAATATATTTTTGGAAGATATAAAGTTAATTAAAAAACATCTTGTAATGCTGCATAAGGAAGTTGTACGATTTAACAGTCTTGTTAATAATTTTATCTTTTTATTTATTGTATTTTTATATTTTTGCACCATAGATCAGTTTTTAATAATAATTATGTTAACTGATCAAAGCAATATGTACGGTAACAATGGTTATGTAGTTATCAGCATGTTCATGACAATAGTGAGTACTTTTTTATTAACTAAACGAAATGTTTTGGTAGTGTAATGGACAAGCTTTACGTTTTTTCTGACAATATTTAATTATTGCAATTTAAAATCTATTCAGTAAATATGTAGTAGTATTATGAGTACTGTAATTAAAAACAACTAAGGTGATCAAAAAGAAGCAGATCTACCTGTACCTATTACATTTGTCTAGTAAACATTAGAAAAATTTATTCTGGTAAAATTTATGAAAGCGCGATTTATAGTAAATCGTAATTTAATTAAAAGAGTGACTGTTTCTCAGGTTGATGTCTTACAAGTATCGAATAGATTTCTAAATACAAATTCCATACAGAATAGAGCTCGCTCTGGTAAACCCCGAGTTACCAATGAGCAACAAAATCGATATATTAGCATATTCATCTTCTATACTTATTCTTCTATACTTATTTGTACAAGCCCTACAAATATACTTAAGGCATGGTACAGAAATCTGAGTATAATTGGCTATAATCAGAAGAAGAATTTTAGTCATTTTTGAAAAGTCGTCGACCAATAAGAGTTCCTCAGCTACAAACTAGACATGTTTTGCACCGCCTTCACTGGGCTCATGAATACATATAGTTCCTGCAACAGTTTTAGAATTTTGTGCTTTAGCTAATGAATTAGTGTTTGGCGAGAGCCAACAAGAACTAGCCTAATTTGTGGTTAATGACGGGACTTTGGCAGGACACAAAGGAAAATCACCCGTATTTAAGAACCTCATACAAAATTATGAAGAGGAGCTCTGGGTGAAAATTTTGTATTTATAAATGATAACGCCCGCCCACATAGTACGGTGTCTCCAAACATGTTTAAAAACAATTAGCGATTAGTGGGTTATGGTCTGATATGACATCTGCTCCTGGATATGTTTTAACTGATTTGATGGTGTTACGATATCTCTCTTTAATCATTATATAATCGATTTGGTTTCTTACAACTTTTTCCGGTTTATCTCCTGGTTTATCTAATAAATGGGACATACTATTGCCGTTCTCCATATTTCTGGCAATTCTGATATATCAATCCTTCCCGCTAAATTACCTTTTGGAGTCTGGTTATCATCATTTTTTTCTTGTGGTAATTTTTACTTCTTCTTCTTCTTCTTCGCGCGACTAGGATTACTCCTGTTTGTCTGCCCCTTATTCTGTTTCAGTCGTTGTTGACTGTACATTATCTTTCCACCTTTTTGGCGGCCTTCCAACGGGTCTTTTGCTACACGGGTTGTTGTTTTTACAGATGTTTGCTAATCTATCTGGTCCCATGCGGCAGTGGCGGCTTTTGGGGGTAGGCAGGTAGGCCGGGCCTACCCAATAATTTTAAGAGCTTTAAAATTGAAAAACAAATTATCTTAATGCATGTAAATAACTTTTAAATGTACTAAATCACTCAATACATTGCCTCCGTTAAAACAACTATGTTATTATATTCCCACAGAAAACATCGAATCGTATTCACGCATTTTAAATATCATTAATAGGCCCGATCGGAACTTGCCGACCTAGCTCACATAAGATCCCCGTACAATAAGCGTTTGAAGTTATCCACAGTATACTGCTTAAAAAGAATTCTTTTTAAGCAATATACTGTGGTTAAACAGCTTGACAGACAACGATTTATATTGTCGTGTTTATGCTTGCTGTTTAGGCAATAGACGATCGGGCCTACGTCGACCATCGTTGTCACTTGTAACGTAATTATCGAATTGTAATATAAATTATCTTTTAAATTATGATAAAAAAATATGTAACATAATCTATAATTGTAACATATTTTTAAACAAACAACACAATTGCAAACAAGTGCACGGTTGCCCAAATAAATTTAAAAAAAAATCGTAAAATTCGAAAAAAAAAGATTCCCACTCTCACACAAAAAAATGTATTAAATACTGGCGGCTACAGAATTTTTTTTGGGGAGGTCATGGATCTTGAGGGTGGTTACTTTTCTCCGATGCAAGGTCACTTTTAGTCTTACCACCAATAGGATAAGTGGGTTTTTAAATATTTTTAAGGGGGATGAGTCATGACCCCGTGACCCCTCCCTCTCTGATTACACATAGCTTTATGTAATTTGCTGGCTTGGCCTACCCAAAATTTTACCACACCAGCCGCCACTGCATGCGGTTTACATATTCGTTCCAGTTTTTTTTTATTTTTATCAACCTGTTAATATTTTGAATTTTGCATTGTTCGCGTATACTTCTGTTGGTTTGTTTGTCTCTCAATGCTATGCCCGCTATTGATCTTAATACTTTTATTTCGATATTGTTGATTTGTTGTTTCGTCTTTCTTGTATCGGTTCTTGTCTCCGCTGCATATACTGTTGTCTTGTATACTTTCATTTTGCTTTCCGTGGTCAGATATTTGTTTCTCCATATGGTTTCTCGGAGGCAACCACTTACTCTTGCCGCTTTTGATGCTTGCCTTGTGGTCTCTGTTCTTAGATCCCTGTCACTAGTGATCTCTAGTCCTAGGTAATTGAATTTCATTGCTTGTTCTACAATTCTGCCGTCTATTTCTAGTTTACATCTACGCGTCTCTTTACTGATCACTATAGATTTAATTTTTTCTACTGATATTCTCATATTAGGTTTGTTTGCTGTGATATTGAAGGTGTGGAGCTGCCTCTGTAGGTCATCTTCGTTGTCAGCAATTAGTACTTCATTATCGGCATAGCATAGTATCGTGATTTTATGCGCTCTAATGCGGTATCCGTGTCGTTTTCTTACTTCGTGAATTATTTGATTCATCACCATATTGAATAACAATGGGCTGAGCGAGTCTCCTTGGCGGATTCCTCCTTTTAGTTCTATGCATTCTGTTTCCCCTGTTGGCATTATCACTCTGGTCTTGTTGTTCTTGTTAATTTCATTAATTGTCCTTATTATCTGATTGTCTATTTGTTCAGCTTGTAATAAATTTAATATGTCATTTCGCTTCACCCTGTCAAAAGCACTTTTTAAATCTACAAAGCACATGTATGCTGGTTTTCCATATTCAATCTTCTTCTTCTTAACATGCCATACACCAAAGTGCGCAGACGACTATCTCATTACTAGAATTCTGTTCTTGGCGGCGTGACACAGCTCGCCTGTATTGTGTATTCCTGTCCATTCTTTAATATTCCTTAACCAGGATAATTGTTTGCGGCCGGCTCCTCTCCTACCTTCGATCTTCCCTTGTAGGATTAACTGTGGTATTTCATATTTTGCTCCTCTCAATATGTGCCCAAGGTAACCAATCTTGCGTTTTTTAATTAATTCAAAGAGTTCTCTTTCCACGCCGGCTCTCTTAAGGACGTCATCGTTTCGAACTCTATCCACCCATATTCAATAGACTTCTCTATTATTTGTCTGATAATAAAAATTGCATCTATTGTGCTGCTATTCTTCCTGAAGCCTTGTTGTTCCTCTGCCATGTTCGCTTTTTCCTCGATTTTATCTTTTATGACTGCCGTTAAAAATTTTAATGCACTATTCATCAGACTTATGCCTCTATAATTTTTAGGATTTCTCGAGTCTCCCTTTTTAAGTACCGTTAGCAGGTGACTTTCCTTCCATTCCGCTGGTACTACTCCGGTATTTATTATAACGACGAATAATTTTAGGAGCCATTTGCGTATGTTGTTCCTTAATATTTTAGCAGTTCATTGTTTATCTTATCAGGACCAGGTGCTTTGTCTAATTTTTAATTTTTTTTTGTTCTTAAAGCTCTTCTTCTGATATTAGTACTCGATTGTGAGTTCCATTAATGATTCTTTCTCTGTTCTCTTCTTCTCCTTCTCCATATAATTTCGTGAAATACTCAGTCCATTGTTCCTCCGTAATGTTATCTATGCGTACAAGTTTATTCTTTTCTGTTTTTTGTCTCCTTATCATCTTCCTCGTTTCCTCGGTAATTTCCACTTACTCGTTTATTCATTTCTTTTTTGTTTACTTGTCCCTTGCTCCAAATTTCTCCACAAAATTATTTGTTACTAGATTTTTGGTTTTTGTAATTTTTCGTCCACTTTCACCCATTTCCCATACTTTTCTGTCAATCATTAGTGAGAGCATTCGGATAGGTAGTTAATGTATTTTTAATTATTAACGTTTTACATAACATTAAATGTTTAATAGAACTTGAATAATTTTTTTAACATTAGTGAACTTTTTGCTAAATGGATTTGATCAATTAATCATATTAAATAAGAAAAAATCAATATTGTTACACTCACAAATCGTTTTAATGTATTCTTCAACTTTATTACCAGTTTTTATTTCAAACTACTTGCTGCTGTATACATTTTAAGACTAAAATGCGTGTGTTAAATTTTTTATATAAATATGGGGGCATTTTTGGTCCTTTTCCTTTCAAAACTGATATCTCTAAAGTCTTTTACTTGATATTATGGATAACACTGTATACAACATTTTTATACTTGCAATATGCCAATTTTAGAATATTTCCATTGGTTACAAGAGCGGATTATTCATACATTGTATTAAAAATTGTGCACCTCGCTATGTTCATAATATTTAATTTCTGTTACATATATGATAAAATACGATATCAATGTACGTGGAAAAAGTTTATAAAAGATATGAACGAACTTCATAGAGCTGGAATACGAAAGAATGTTTTAAGCTCCTGTTTCCAGATTTGTCTTATTAGCTTGACAGTTATAGCGAGTCATGGAATTGCTCTTCAAGTAATTGTATTTTTTTTCGTTGCGAAAAAAAGCATAGCCCAAGAAGTCGTCACATTCATTATAGATATCCAATTGCTATATTTTTTTATTGCTGTTTGGGAAATTTCTCATATTTTTTCAGATCTATGTGACTACCTAATCATTTGCATAAAATACATTTTTCTTACTAAATTTTGTAGTAGAAATATATTTCTACAAGATATAAAGTGGCTTAAAAAATATTTAGTAATGCTGCATAAGGAAATTGTACTATTCAACAAACTTACTACTAATTTGACTTTTTTATTTGTAGCCTTTTCGTATATATGTGTCCTAAACGAATTTCTTTCAATATTTGTTTTTGCAAGCGATCAATACAATAAACACTTTAACCTTGTTTATGATGTTACGCACATATTTTTGAAAATAGTAAGTATAATTTTTTTTTTATTGATTTATTTTAATGTCGTCCGAACCACTGAGGTTATAGACGACAACAATGAAAAATACATACCAGAACAAAGAAAAGTAAATATTAATTACATACTAACATGGAAGAAGATTGATTATGTAATTTGTGATACAGACTAGATTTTAATTTAAATATCTTTTTCCGTCGACCGTCCATTTGTGATCAATTTTAACACCTTCAAAATCATTGATTAATGACACCTATTAATGAATGATTTTCTATTAATGAACGATTTTATTATAGGCAACACAACATACATTGCTTGCAGAAATTAATTAAAAGCTCTGTGATTAGCAGTGACCTGTGGTGTAGGCAACCAAACATATACTTATTTATATTCCCACTAAAAAATTAATTTAAAATGAAGTAGCCGCTGTTAGTACTATCTGTCATTGTATGTCACTATTTACTTTATTGTTTAAAATTCTGTGTATTTGAAAAATCAAAGGATGGATATTGACGAAGAGTTTACTTTAACTCCACCAGAATTTAACTTCTTCTATCACAGAATTTACAGAGGTCCAAGAAGACTTAAATATAAATTTGTCAAAATGCTATACAGCAGATAATCATTTATCAATATCTTCCTTTAATTTCAGTAATTGCACCATTTCGAATATTAATGTTTACTATAATAAAACTACCACTAAGGAAACTTTGAATAAGGTCAATGAAAGCTGAGAAAATTGTTGTTTATCGTTAAGTAAATAAATATTTAAACTAAGATATCTTTATTTCTTGGAGACCAAGAGCCGACAAGCGAAGTCGAGGCAGACCACCCACCCGATGGACCGACGACCTAAGGAGAATAGAAACAAACTGGATTGCAGCAGCTAGAGATAGAGAGAACTGGAGACGTTTGGAGGAGGCCTATATCCAACAATGGATGTGAAAACGGGGCTGGATGATGATGATGATGATCTTTATTTCTGAAAAGTACGGTCGACGGAAAAGTTTTGTAACGAACTCGTGAATTAAAATGACGATTAACAATCTCGATCATTAACGCGCTCGCTTCGCTCACGCGTTAAAATATCTCAAGTGTTAATCGCCCTTATTAATACACTTGTTGGTTAAATAACTATTAAAAAACCGTTTTAATACTGTAATGGACATGATTTTCATATTCTTTTTTTTTTTAATTTTTATTGTTTTTTTTTTATTTAAATTAATGTGTCTCGGCTGCAAAGACCATTGACACAAACAATATTGTGTACAATAATTACAAAAAGCACATGTTACTAATTGCTACAGTTAATCTATAAGCTTAGAACCTATAACTAAATAATACAACAGTTTTATCACTAAGTTATAAGTTAAAGGTAAAGTACATGAAAAACAAGGGGTCATATTCTGTTGAACCACTGAATATCTTCGGTGGCTTATTAAAAAAAACTCGGTTTCTGTTAAGTTGTAGGTAATTGGGTGGAATATATGTTCTGCATATGGTTATTTGGTAGGGACACCAGACAGTTATTGCTATGGCCTCTGAATTGGTAGTTAGGATATATTATATAGAAAATAAATCATTGGACACGAAGATAGATGTTCCTCTGCTTGTTTTCGTATATGTAGTCCGAAGGAAATGGTAACCTTCAAAATTTTTAAGATCACGTCTATGTGTTTCCTTGAAATTAGTTTCTTGAAGGCAGATGATATCTGCTTTTGTATTATTGCCCATCGCAGTTCCACTGCACTAACGTGAAAATAAAATATATTTAACGTTGAGAACGTTGAGAGGTTAGAGAAGAGTTGGTTAGATAATCTTCATCATTATATGTAGATTGCGATGTTGTGCTTCCAATTTCTGAATTGTCTATATTAAGTTGCTGTTTAATTTTCTTCTCTTTCTGTATATATATATATATATATATATGTATATATATATATATATATATATATATATATACATATATACATATATACAGTGTGTAAAAGCTAAATGGAATAAATTCATTATTTATGTTACTGTACATATTTATAAAAAATCCCGAAATACCTCAAATTTAAATTATAACATGACATTCTTTAACGTGAAAATGCAACCCCTACCTTCAACCCCCTTAGAATGACAGGTACAACCCTCAATTTTTAAAATAGGAAGTATAGGCTTGTGATATATCGTTTTAAAAGGCCTTTTCATTCTCCATTCAAAAATGTTGTCGCTTTAAAGTTTATTAAGATTAATTAAGATAAAATAAATTAAAATCATGTGGTTACCGAAATTCGCTAAAATATACTCAAAACTTATTTCCCGTTTAGGTCTTGATAATGAGAAAGTGAACAAAAACCATAGCAATGTGGTTTTTAGATGGTAACCATTAAAAAACTTTAAAGAATTTCCGTGGCAACGTTATTTTAACACGCATTAGTAAATTGTTTTATTTAAGTTGTCAGTATTTTAATTTAAGTAAAAAGTTCATTTAATTCAATTCTGAAAAATGGTTAGATTAACGGAAATGCATAAAATAACAGTTTTACAAATGATTGGTTACGGAGATAACACCCGAACACAACAGGAAGTAACTTGCCTATTTCATGAGAAATTTCCTAATTTACCGCCTATATCCCAAGGAAAAATAAGTAAAATAGAGAAGCAGTTTCGCGAGTTTGGTCATGTCTTCTTCTTTCAGTGTCTATTCGTTCCGAATATTGGCAATCATTCTGGCTATAATTATTTTATTGACTGATGCTTTAAATAGATTCGTTGTTGTTGTGGAGAACCATTTCCTCAGGTTCTTCAACCATGATATTCTCCTTCTCCCAATTCCTCGCTTTCCGAATACTTTACCCTGTAGGAGTACCTTCAGTAATCTGTATTTAGTGCTGTTTCTCATTATATGTCCGAGATATTCCAACTTTCTCCTTTTAATGGTATACATCACCTCTCTTTCTTTGCCCACTCTTCGTAATACGGTCTCGTTGGTTATCTTGTCTGTCCATGATATCCTTAGAATTCGCCTGTACAGCCACATCTCGAAGGCTTCAAGTTTTTTCTCCATTGCTTCAGTTAGTGTCCAGGATTCAACTCCGTAATACAATATTGAGAAGATATAATATCGTAGGAGCCTTACTTTTATCTCCAGATTAAGATTGTGGCTTTTAAAGAGTTTGGCCATGTTATTGAATGCACTCCTAGCCTTCTCGATTCTACATTTTATTTCCTGTGAGTGATCCCATTGTTCATTTACTGTTGTTCCAAGATAGTTATACTGTTTTACTCGGTCCACTGGTGTAATATTGATAAGTAGTTGAGCGTCTTTAACTTTATTTTTGCTGATGATCATAAATTTAGTTTTTGTTATATTTACTTGAAGTCCAAATTTTTCACTTACTTCATTTGGTCATGTAAGGCAGATAAAAAAAGCAGCTGCCAATGCACTGAGTGATGAACTCAAATTAGATGTGTTGCTTGAGTTTCAGGAAAATCCACATACATCGAGTAGACAGGCATCCACTACATTCAATGCCAGCCATACATCGATAGTAAACATATTAAAAGAAAATAAATTGCATCCCTATAAGATGATACCTACTCAGGAGCTCATGGAAGACGATTTTGATAGGAGAACTTTTTTTGTAAGCAAATGATGGACATGTTGGATAACAATATTATCCAATTAGAAGACGTTATGTTTTCTGATGAGTGTACTTTTTCACTTAACGGTCATGCTAATCGGCAATGGCCGCTACTGGGCCACGGAAAATCCTCACTGATTTTGAATTTTTGGCGGTTAATCTGTTATTATAGATATATACAATAACACAAATGCTTGAAAAGTATTTGGAATATAATCACGAAGTGCATCAGATTTTTATAGACTTCAAACAGGCTTATGATTAAATTAATCGTGCAACATTATGGAAGGCAATGATCGAGCTCGGCATACCCAAGAAACTAGCTGCGGTAACACAAATGTGTGTAACTCTTTTGCACAAGTTAGAATAGGGGAAGAAATATCAAATGCTTTCTGCGTAAATTCTGGACTGAGACAGGGAGATCCGTTGTCCCCATTGTTGTTTAACCTGGCCTTAGAATATGTCATGCGAAAAATATATCCAAAAATAAAACCGGACATAACTGCTCGGGGAGCAAAAATCATACTCGCCTTTGCCGATGACGTAGACGCAGTAGCACAATCAACATTAGAAATTAAGGATATTTTCTCGAGCTTTGAAGAAGCTGAATTAAACATCGGTCTAAAAATAAATGAAGACGAAACAAAATACATGGTCGTCTTAAAACAAGAACGACGGCGAATAAGGCAAAACATTACTATAAATGATCACAACTTCGAAGTGGTTAAAGCATTTAAATATCTAGGAGCAACAATCACAAATGACAACCAATTAGAGCGAGAAGTTGAAACGAGAATAATGGCAGAAAACAGATCTTTCTTTGCAATGCAACATCTAATGAAGTCAAAACTTTTTTCACGAGGTACAAAAATCCGGATATATAAGACCATAATATGACCAGCAGTCGCGTATGGAAGCGAAACATGGACGCCAACAAAAAGAGAAATAAATAAATGGCTGGTGTGGGAACGTAAAATTCTTCGAATGATATATGGCCCTTGCAGAGACAGTGTGAAAAACGAATGGTGGGGCAGATACAATAACGAGCTAGAGTCTCTATTCGGAAAAGAAAATCTAGTCAGATACATAAAGGCCAATAGACTCAGATGGGCAGGGCATGTGATACGCAGTAACGACAATCGCCTTATAAACAATGTGTTCTGGGAAAGGCCTGTAGGGCGGCCTAGAAAAAGGTGGAAAGATGCAGTCAAAAAAGATCTAGAGAAAATGGGAGTGCGATAATGGGAATTACTGGCACAGGACCGACAAACATGGAAGGCAATAGTAAACGCGGCAAAGACTCACGAAGAGTTGTAGCGCCATTGATGATGATGATGATAATCAATCTGTTATTAAATAACGCTGTCCAATTTATAGATGTCTATTTTGTATAATTCATTATACTAACTGTATTATATTGAACATTATAAATGTACCTTTAAAGCTTTTACAGAATTTAATTTATTTTTCTCAACATTAACTTATTTTGATTATGTGCTGAATGGATTTATCCCATTTATTATAATAAATATAAAAATTCAATAATGGTGGACTTGGAAAGGCATTTTAATATATTACGAAATTTTATTACCATTTCTCAACACAAATTGCTTTGACCACTTGCCGATAAACACTATTGAAGGCAGGAATGAATTTCTTAAATTTCTTACATAAATATGGTGGTATTTTCGGTCCATTTCCCTACAAAAACGATATTTGTAAAGTATTTTGCGTAACATGTTGGATAACACAATGCACCACGTTTTTTTACTTGCAATATGTCTTTTTTGACAGATATTCGTTGCTTACGAGGACAGATTTAAAACACATTTATTTGATAGTTATTAGTTATATACCCCAGTACGTATATAATATTCAATACCTGTTATATGTATAAAAAATTACGATATCAATATTTATGGCAAACATTTATGAAAAATATGAATCAATTTGATCGATTTGTAGCACAAAAAACTGTTTTAAGCTACTGTATACATATTAGTTTTATTAGCTTGCCACAAATAGTAAATCATTCGTTTGATCTTCGCTTGATTGTTCTCTATTTCGGTTCGAGGAAAAATTATGTCCAGGAAAGCATCAAATTTGTTACGGAAATGCATCTATTATATTTTTGTATTGTTGTTTGGGAAATTTGCAACATTTTTTCAGACATTTGTGATTATCTAATCAAATCAATCAAAGAAACATTTCTACCTAAAATTTGGTATGGAAACATGTTTCCAGACAAGATCAAATTGATTAAAAAACGTCTGGTAATGGTGCATAAGGAAATTGTGCGATTCAATAGTCTTACTAATGATTTGATTTTTTTATTTCTTGTCTTTTCGTGGCTGTTTGTCATAAACGAATTTTCTTTAATATTCATTTTTGCAAGTGACCAACAGTATATGCACATTGACAATTTTTTGATAGTTATTCAAGTATCTTTGGCAACGGTAAGAATTTCTTTTATTAATAGAAAAACCGTATCGGTTGTGTAATAAACTAAATTTTTTGATATTATAATCTAGTTAACAAAATTTACAAACTGGACAAAAATCCATAGAATACATTTTAAATAAAACACTGGTAAACACACAGTTTGCTGTCTGAAATTTTTTTAATGTTTTTAGGTTGTTGGGTCTGTTGAATCCAAAAATGCCACTAGATTTTTAGAAAATACGACAACACATCACATTTCTACCTTATAGGGTAATTTAACGCAGCACTACCTACATATTTGTAGTGCTGCTACCCATCAAATAAACGAAACACGAATAAAAAGTGAGATATTTATTGTAGGGTAAACCATACAGTTATTGGACACTTAAGAAAATTTCAACTTTAAAAATTCGTAATTCACATTGTTCTCTGCAGATTGAATTGAAATTTATACAAAAGGTAGTCTAAACAGTTTATTACAATATGGATAAAAGGATTTAAAGAAGGTGTTAAATATTTTTTGTCAATATATATTTATTAAAAATAGTTACAAAAATTATAGTTATTGGACAGTTTATTTAGTTACAGGACACTCAAAATTAGTTATTGGACGACTGCTTTAACACAATAAAAAACTAGAAACAAATGAAAATTACAGGAAAAACCTAAGATTTCTGTGCGGTATGGGGTACCTATATACAGTTGACACAATTAAATTTTATAAATGCTTTTGTGCTTCTTTGTATTGAGTGAAAAGTTCGTCAATGTCTTCATCCTCACTGTCTTGGTTACTGTTATTAGCATCAGAATCACTATCCTGGAGATTGAAGTAGTTGTGACATATAAATAGATCACCATCGTTAGGTATATGCTGTCTATGATTAACAGGAATACAAGATTCGTGATAATAAAGATTACAGTCATCGCATTTTAATTTGTTCAATTGAATATCATTTGAACAAATAAAACATTTGACTTTTTTTGAATTCTTTTTCTTGCTACACTGGTTTATGGTTAATTTTTCCGTTTCCTTTCTTGTTTTTGTTTTTCCTGCTCTTCTTTTATCTCCTCCTTTTTCCGTAACATTTCTTGATATCGTGCAGATGTAATAGCAAAAGGAAGTCGTTCCGTGTTACGTTTATTTTTTCTTCTCGGTACAGTAGGAGAAGTTAAAAAGTTACCCAACAATTCGTGTTTAACAATAATTTTACTTGTAGAGGGTAAGTCATAAACATTAGTTTTATATTGTTGAAAATGGATATCATTGGTACTGCTACTCTCAGAAATATTTACATTTTTAATACCACTCTGTTCTGATGTTTTTATTTCAGTATTTTTAACGGGAGATGTGATAACCACATTTTGAATAATATTAATGTTTGTGTCTATTTTTTAGAACCATTGGGTTATCCGAATGTTTTGGATCATGTTCAAAAAAATTCCAAATTTTGAACAACAAATTCAAATTATCATCGCTAGGTAGATTATTCTTTGGATTTTCTTTTAAATTCTCTAAGCTATGAACTTTTTCAGGACCTAAGATATTTACAAAAGTATTATAGTCCATCTTGGGTTTCTTTTGATGATCTGAAATGATTAAATTTTTTACTACTTCTTTGCCTAAACATTTTGTGTAGTCAATAGCATCTGCATTAAATGGAAACAATCCGCAAGCCTTGAAACCATTTACTACTGTTTCAGTTTTACAGCTTTTTTTTATAGCTTGCTCCAATATAGAAGCAAATACAACCTTATTCACTACCCCTCCTGGATGCTGTTCTTCCCATTCTCTCACTGATTGCCGCCAAGCTTCTTTTAATGGACGGAAAATAGAAACGTCACAGGGTTGTAAAATCCTTGTGGCATTAGGATAAAGTGCAATCACTTCAATCTGCAGTTCATTACACAATAGACTTAATTGGTAACTTAAGTGACTCTTGTGCCCATCTACAAAAAGAATAACTGGAAGCTTAATATTATTTTCAATTAAGTGTGGGTAAAAAACATTCGCAATATACTGATAGAATATCTCTGCCGTCATCCAACCATTATTGCTTCTGCCCACACCCCATTTAGGATTAATACCTTTAGCAACCTTTTCAGGAATACGTTGATAAGGATAAATAACCATAGGCACGCAAAATTTACCGTCTGCTGAAAACGTAAACATCACAGTGACGTTTTCTTTTGAAGAGCTTTTTTCAACGTTATAAACATTTTTGAAACCTTTCATAGCAAATACTTTTCCAGTAGATGGACATATTTGAAATCCTGACTCATCTCCATTAAAAATTCTTGATGGATCAGTTAGAACTTCTTCTAAATGTTTTTCTTTAACATATGTTTCAATATTTTTAAACCAGTTTTTGATGTCTCGTTCAGATACACAAGCGCTAGCTGCCGTCACACCTTCACTTGTCCTTCTAGAAACCCCTGGATGTCGCTTGAAAAATCCCTAAAAAAAATCAAACGATGAATACAGATTAAAATACATTTTTTTGGTGACTTACTTTTAACCATCCATCTCCAGGTCGATTATCTTTAAAGTTATTGAGGCGCGGATTTTCGATTAAAAATTTTTGCACGCTGCTTTTTAAATCGTTAGCCTTTTTGGGGAAACCTTTTGAAGCAGTTTCTTGTATCCATCTGGAATATTGAATGTAAAATAAAATAATGCTATGGGTTAAGATAAATTAAATGAATTTACCTAACCAGAGTATTCTCCTCCTCGCAAGTTAAAATAGGAGACGGTCCAAGTGTATCTTTATGTTCCGGATGTTTTAATTTAAATTCTATAGTGGACTTCGGAATTCCATATTTTTTTTCAGCTGTTCTATATGATTCAGTGCCATTTTGGACATCCTTAATAGCTTTTATAAGTTTCATCTTATCATATTTTCTAAGTTTAGGCATTTTACTACAATCCTAAAAAATCCATTTTTAGTGATTGAACGGTCAAATTTAGTTATTGGACAGCTGTCCAATAACTGTCAAATCGAATACTAAATTAATTTTACTGCTATCTCCAGTTAATTATACGTAAATCCGTTGAAAATTGTAGAAATATGTGGTAAGTGTAGTTCTCTAGTGATTGGACAGGTGTCCCATAATAGAATTAAGCAAGTTTTCTAGTTTAGTTATTGGACAGATGTAATTAAATCCGAATTAAAATCCCTATTACTGTACCAGATCTACCTTAGGGACTATAAGTGCCTTTACTACACCCTTTTAAATAAAAATACAATCTTACCTTAAAAATACCACGTAGTTTTAAAAAAAAAGTCAGAGCAGATGCTTAACACAATGCTTAAATGTCACTTCACATACATAACCTAAAAATATTTACCGCCAAAATCACAGAACCCGTTAAAGGCAGAACATAGACATAAGAATGAACGTAATATAGAAACGAGTAGTGCCACCTAGTGAAATATACTCTTGTTGGCACTTGCAGAAATCTTATTCTCGTAAGTTAACACTGTAATGTCCAATAACTGTCTCGTGTCCAATAACTGGCGTTTTACCCTACAACAATATACTTACAAAAATCATCATACATAATCTGCCAAAAAAACTTTTTATCTAACCTAACCAGCATCGCAGCACAAATCTGTTATTCGGCGTCACCTAAAACTTCCTTTTATAGGATTTTCTTGCAAAGGCTCCCTTTGAAGACTCCAGCAGTAATCCGCCACCATGTAAGTGTCACATATACCTTGATACCAATCTTCCATCGTTTTGATATCTTAGTGGAAGCGTTCCCCTTGTGCCTCACTGGGGCCACCAAGATTTTTTGGGAAACGGTCTAAGTGGCTGTGAAGGTAATGAATTTTAATACTCATATGACAACCGTGTTTTTTAAAATTATTGAGCATTTCTTTCACTATATCCCGGTAATTTTCCGATTTATTGTTTCCAAGAAAATTTTCCAAAACTTTCACAAGGGAGCACCATGCATTACTTTCAATTATTTCAGTCATCGATTCTGTAAAATGCGAAGTTGTCGTATCTGAGGCCCATCAAATATTCCGGCTTTCAATTTTTCTTTACAAGTATATCAAATTTGCTGGACAAGTGTTCAAAACAATGACGATTCTGGTTTAGGGCTTTTACAAATTGTTTCATCAGCCCTAGTTTTATATGTAACGGAGATAATATTATTTTCTCTCGGTCGACCAATGCTTCGTTAACTACGTTAGCTTCTCCTTGAACCAAAACATCTCTAGAATGTCATTTTCTTCTACTCCATTGTTGGCCCCTAGCCCTGCTATCTCAAAGACACAGGAGACAAGATAATTTTGTATAGCCACCTTGTTGTCGTAGAAGAAAGTTCACCATCTTAAAATCAACACAGATCGCCCCCTAATGTTGGTCATACTTGATGTTTTTTAGCACCAGCGATACTGTTAAATATTCTTCTTTAATTTTTGTAGAATCCCCAATTGGTATACTTCCAATTTGTTGCCATTATGTAGAAGGACACACTTTAAACTTATTTTGTTGTCAATCAAAAGACGCCAGTGATCTGGTGTATACTCGGATACACCCATTTTTTCTAAGAGTTCTTTAATATTATTACAAAAAACCTTTTTATATTGCAAAAAAAAAACGGCAAAGATCTTTGTCTCTATTACAATAGTATGTAATTTTGGTATCTGAGTGAAGAAGATTCTTTTCCTTTAGTCTGGAGGCAAGCAACTCGGAAGAATCCTGTGCTTAGCTCTTCCTGAGTAAACCACTCAGGGCGTGTTTAATCCCCTTCAAAATCACTGGAGTCTTCCTCAAAACTATTAGTCTGCAGTTTGCGAGATAAAGTTTTGATATTATCCTCTGGTAACGTAGGTAAACTGCTAAATATTATAATGAATATCTGATCAAGCTGACGTGGAATTGGTCTTATTACTGAATCAAGAATAGGATATATCCACGTATGTCGATTGTAACGATTATTGCCCTTTATATTTACAAGACAGAAATAGCAATCGTCAAAATAATTTTTTTGGTTCCCTCCATACCATTGGAACACCTAACTTTAAACATTTTTGTTGTCCTTTCGTCCACTCTCGCAAGTTTTTAAGACAAGTTTTGCATACTACATGTGGAGCCCAGGATTTACCTTGATATCCTAAATAAACACCAAAATAGGCTTGATATGCCCTGTTTATAAAATGACAAACTGATTTTCTACTTTCCTTTACGATGAACATATGGGCAGGGCATGTGATACGCAGTAACGACAATCGCCTTATAAACAATGTGTTCTGGGAAAGGCCTGTAGGGCGGCCTAGAAATAGGTGGAAAGATGCAGTCAAAGAAGTTCTAGAGAAAATGGGAGTGCGATAATGGGAATTACTGGCACAGGACCGACAAACATGGAAGTCAATAGTAAACGCGGCAAAGACTCACGAAGAGTTGTAGCGCCATTGATGATATGATGATAATGAATCTGTTATTAAATAACGCTGTCCAATTTATAGATGTCTATTTTGTATAATTCATTATACTAACTGTATTATATTGAACATTATAAATGTACCTTTAAAGCTTTTACAGAATTTAATTTATTTTTCTCAACATTAACTTATTTTGATTATGTGCTGAATGGATTTAACCGATTTATTATAATAAATATAAAAATTCAATAATGGTGGACTTAGAAAGGCATTTTAATATATTACGAAATTTTATTACCATTTCTCAACACAAATTGCTTTGACCACTTGCCGATAAACACTATTGAAGGCAGGAATGAATTTCTTAAATTTTTTACATAAATATGGTGGTATTTTCGGTCCATTTCCCTACAAAAATGATATTTGTAAAGTATTTTGCGTAATATGTTGGATAACACAATGCACCACGTTTTTCTACTTGCAATATGTCTTTTTTGACAGATATTCTTTGCTTACGAGGACAGATTTAAAACACATTTATTTGATAGTTATATACTCCAGTACGTATATAATATTCAATACCTGTTATATGTATAAAAAATTACGGTATCAATATTTATGGCAAACATTTATGAAAAATATGAATCAATTTGATCGATTTGGAGCACAAAAAACTGTTTTAAGCTACTGTATACATATTAGTTTTATTAGCTTGCCACAAATAGTAAATCATTCGTTTGATCTTCGCTTGATTGTTCTCTATTTCGGTTCGAAGAAAAACTATGTCCAGGAAAGCATCAAATTTGTTACGAAAATGCATGTATTATATTTTTGTATTGTTGCTTGGGAAATTTGCAACATTTTTTCAGATATTTGTGATTACTTAATCAAGTCAATCAAAGAAACATTTCTTCCTAAAATTTGGTATAAAAACATGTTTCCACAAGAGATCAAATTGATTAAAAAACGTCTGATACTGGTGCATAAGGAAATTGTGCGATTCAATAGTCTTACTAACGATTTGATCTTTTTATTTCTTGTCTTTTCGTGGCTGCATGTCATAAATGAATTTTCTTTAATATTCATTTTTGCAAGTGACCAACAGTATATGCACATTGACAATTTTTTGATAGTTATTCAAATATCTTTGGCAACGGTAAGAATTTCTTTTATTAATAGAAAAACCGTATCGGTTGTATAATAAACTAAATTTTTTGATGTTATAATCTAGTTAACAAAATTTACAAACTGGACAAAAATCCATAGAATACATTTTAAATAAAACACTGGTAAACACACAGTTTGCTGTCGGAAATTTTTTTAATGTTTTTAGGTTGTTGGGTCTGTTGAATCCAAAAATGCCACTAGATTTTTAGAAAATACGACAACACATCACATTTCTACCATATAGGGTAATTTAACGCAGCACTACCTACATATTTGTAGTGCTGCTACCCATCAAATAAACGAAACACGAATAAAAAGTGAGATATTTATTGTAGGGTAAACCATACAGTTATTGGACACTTAAGAAAATTTCAACTTTAAAAATTCGTAATTCACATTGTTCTCTGCAGATTGAATTGAAATTTATACAAAAGGTAGTCTAAACAGTTTATTACAATATGGATAAAAGGATTTAAAGAAGGTGTTAAATATTTTTTGTCAATATATATTTATTAAAAATAGTTACAAAAATTATAGTTATTGGACAGTTTATTTAGTTACAGGACACTCAAAATTAGTTATTGGACGACTGCTTTAACACAATAAAAAACTAGAAACAAATGAAAATTACAGGAAAAACCTAAGATTTCTGTGCGGTATGGGGTACCTATATACAGTTTACACAATTAAATTTTATAAATGCTTTTGTGCTTCTTTGTATTGAGTGAAAAGTTCGTCAATGTCTTCATCCTCACTGTCTTGGTTACTGTTATTAGCATCAGAATCACTATCCTGGAGATTGAAGCAGTTGTGACATATAAATAGATCACCATCGTTAGGTATATGCTGTCTATGATTAACAGGAATACAAGATTCGTGATAATAAAGATTACAGTCATCGCATTTTAATTTGTTCAATTGAATATCATTTGAACAAATAAAACATTTGACTTTTTTTGAATTCTTTTTCTTGCTACACTGGTTTATGGTTAATTTTTCTTCTCTTTTCCGTTTCCTTTCTTGTTTTTGTTTTTCCTGCTCTTCTTTTATCTCCTCCTTTTTCCGTAACATTTCTTGATATCGTGCAGATGTAATAGCAAAAGGAAGTCGTTCCGTGTTACGTTTATTTTTTCTTTCCGGTACAGTAGGAGAAGTTAAAAAGTTACCCAACAATTCGTGTTTAACAATAATTTTACTTGTAGAGGGTAAGTCATAAACATTAGTTTTATATTGTTGAAAATGGATATCATTGGTACTGCTACTCTCAGAAATATTTACATTTTTAATACCACTCTGTTCTGATGTTTTTATTTCAGTATTTTTAACGGGAGATGTGATAACCACATTTTGAATAATATTAATGTTTGTGTCTATTTTTTAGAACCATTGGGTTATCCAAATGTTTTGGATCATGTTCAAAAAAATTCCAAATTTTGAACAACAAATTCAAATTATCATCGCTAGGTAGATTATTCTTTGGATTTTCTTTTAAATTCTCTAAGCTATGAACTTTTTCAGGACCTAAGATATTTACAAAAGTATTATAGTCCATCTTGGGTTTCTTTTGATGATCTGAAATGATTAAATTTTTTACTACTTCTTTGCCTAAACATTTTGTGTAGTCAATAGCATCTGCATTAAATGGAAACAATCCGCAAGCCTTGAAACCATTTACTACTGTTTCAGTTTTACAGCTTTTTTTTATAGCTTGCTCCAATATAGAAGCAAATACAACCTTATTCACTACCCCTCCTGGATGCTGTTCTTCCCATTCTCTCACTGATTGCCGCCAAGCTTCTTTTAATGGACGGAAAATAGAAACGTCACAGGGTTGTAAAATCCTTGTGGCATTAGGATAAAGTGCAATCACTTCAATCTGCAGTTCATTACACAATAGACTTAATTGGTAACTTAAGTGACTCTTGTGCCCATCTACAAAAAGAATAACTGGAAGCTTAATATTATTTTCAATTAAGTGTGGGTAAAAAACATTCGCAATATACTGATAGAATGTCTCTGCCGTCATCCAACCATTATCGCTTCTGCCCACACCCCATTTAGGATTAATACCTTTATCAACCTTTTCAGGAATACGTTGATAAGGATAAATAACCATAGGCACGCAAATTTTACCGTCTGCTGAAAACGTAAACATCACAGTGACGTTTTCTTTTGAAGAGCTTTTTTCAACGTTATAAACATTTTTGAAACCTTTCATAGCAAATACTTTTCCAGTAGATGGACATATTTGAAATCCTGACTCATCTCCATTAAAAATTCTTGATGGATCAGTTAGAACTTCTTCTAAATGTTTTTCTTTAACATATGTTTCAATATTTTTAAACCAGTTTTTGATGTCTCGTTCAGATACACAAGCGCTAGCTGCCGTCACACCTTCACTTGTCTTTCTAGAAACCCCTGGATGTCGCTTCAAAAATCCCTAAAAAAAATCAAACGATGAATACAGATTAAAATACATTTTTTTGGTGACTTACTTTTAACCATCCATCTCCAGGTCGATTATCTTTAAAGTTATTGAGGCGCGGATTTTCGATTAAAAATTTTTGCACGCTGCTTTTTAAATCGTTAGCCTTTTTGGGGAAACCTTTTGAAGCAGTTTCTTGTATCCATCTGGAATATTGAATGTAAAATAAAATAATGCTATGGGTTAAGATAAATTAAATGAATTTACCTAACCAGAGTATTCTCCTCCTCGCAAGTTAAAATAGGAGACGGTCCAAGTGTATTTTTATGTTCCGGATGTTTTAATTTAAATTCTACAGTGGACTTCGGAATTCCGTATTTTTTTTCAGCTGTTCTATATGATTCAGTGCCATTTTGGACATCCTTAATAGCTTCTGTAAGTTTCATCTTATCATATTTTCTAAGTTTAGGCATTTTACTACAATCCTAAAAAATCCATTTTTAGTGATTGGACGGTCAAATTTAGTTATTGGACAGCTGTCCAATAACTGTCAAATCGATTACTAAATAATTTTACTGCTATCTCCAGTTAATTATACGTAAATCCGTTGAAAATTGTAGAAATATGTGGTAAGTGTAGTTCTCTAGTGATTGGACAGGTGTCCCATAATAGAATTAAGCAAGTTTTCTAGTTTAGTTATTGGACAGATGTAATTAAATCCGAATTAAAATCCCTATTACTGTATCAAATCTACCTTAGGGACTATAAGTGCCTTTACTACACCCTTTTAAATAAAAATACAATCTTACCTTAAAAATACCACGTAGTTTTAAAAAAAAGTCAGAGCAGATGCTTAACACAATTCTTAAATATCACTTTACTCACATAACCTAAAAATATTTACCGCCAAAATCACAGAACCCGTTAAAGGCAGAACATAGACATAAGAATGAACGTAATATAGAAACGAGTAGTGCCACCTAGTGAAATATACTCTTGTTGGCACTTGCAGAAATCTTATTCTCGTAAGTTAACACTGTAATGTCCAATAACTGTCTCGTGTCCAATAACTGGCGTTTTACCCTACAACAATATACTTACAAAAATCATCATACATAATCTGCCAAAAAAACTTATTATCTAACCTAACCAGCATCGCAGCACAAATCTGTTATTCGGCGTCACCTAAAACTTCCTTTTATAGGATTTTCTTGCAAAGGCTCCATTTGAAGACTCTAGCAGTAATCCGCCACCATGTGAGTGTCACATATACCTTGATACCTCTCTTCCATCGTTTTGATATCTTAGTGGAAGCGTTCCCCTTGTGCCTCACTGGGACCACCAAGATTTTTTGGGAAACGGTCTAAGTGGCTGTGAAGGTAATGAATTTTAATACTCATATGACAACCGTGTTTTTTAAAATTATTGAGCATTTCTTCCACTATATCCCGGTAATTTTCCGATTTATTGTTTCCAAGAAAATTTTCCAAAACTTTCACAAAGGAGCACCATGCATTACTTTCAATTATTTCAGTCATCGATTCTGTAAAATGCGAAGTTGTCGTATCTGAGGCCCATCAAATATTCCGGCTTTCAATTTTTCTTTACAAGTATATCAAATTTGCTGGACAAGTATTCAAAACAATGACGATTCTGGTCTAGTGCTTTTACAAATTGTTTCATCAGCCCTAGTTTTATATGTAACGGAGATAATATTATTTTCTCTCGGTCGACCAATGCTTCGTTAACTACGTTAGCTTATCCTTGAACCAAAACATCTCTAGAATGTCATTTTCTTCTACTCCAGTGTTGGCCCTTAGCCCTGCTATCTCAAAGACACAGGAGACAAGATAATTTTGTATAGCCACCTTGTTGTCGCAGAAGAAAGTTCACCATCTTAAAATCAACACAGATCGCCCCCTAATGTTGGTCATACTTAATGTTTTTTAGCACCAGCGATACTGTTAAATATTTTTCTTTCATTTTTGTAGAATCCCCAATTGGTATACTTCCAATTTGTTGCCATTATGTAGAAGGACACACTTTAAACTTATTTTGTTGTCAATCAAAAGACGCCAGTGATCTGGTGTATACTCAGATACACCCATTTTTTCTAAGAGTTCTTTAATATTATTACAAAAAACCTTTTTATATTGCAAAAAAACGGCAAAGATCTTTGTCTTTATTACAATAGTATGTAATTTGGGTATCTGAGTGAAGAAGATTCTTTTCCTTTAGTCTGGAGGCAAGCAACTCGGAAGAATCCTTTGCTTAGCTCTTCCTGAGTAAACCATCCAGGGCGTGTTGAATCCCCTTAAAAATCACTAGAGTCTTCCTCAAAATTATTAGTCTGCAGTTTGCGAGATAACGTTTTGATATTATCCTCTGGTAACGTAGGTAAACTGCTAAATATTATAATGAATATCTGATCAAGCTGATGTGGAATTGGTCTTATTACTGAATCAAGAATAGGATATATCCACGTATGTCGATTGTAACGATTATTGCCCTTTATATTTACAAGACAGAGAAAGAATTTCAAGAAAACCAAAATGATGACCAATATGGTTCCCAGCGAAGAGATACAGATCAATAACAACAAGGTAGAATTAATCGATAAATACACATACTTAGGTCATGAAATTAGAATAACCAGAAACAACCAAACCTGCGAGCTAAATAGACGAATCACGTTGGGATGGGCGGCACATGGAAGGATGAGAGACATTTTTAAAACAAATACCCCAATTCAACTGAAAAGGAAGGCATTTAACCAATGCATCCTACCAGTCTTGACCTACGGAGCAGAGACCCTAACTTTAACGAAAGCTACTGCCGAAAAACTGAGGGTAACACAAAGGCGAATGGAGAGATCAATGCTGGGCCTGACCTTGAAAGATCGCGTGAGAAATGAGGAGATACGCCGACGAACTGGCGTAGACGATATTATACTGCGAATCAATAAACAAAAGTGGAGGTGGGCTGGACATGTTGCTAGAATGAAAGACGGAAGATGGACGAAGAGATTATTGGAGTGGAGACCAAGAGCCGACAAGCAAAGTCGAGGCAGACTACCCACCCGATGGACCGACGACCTAAGGAGAGTAGAAACAAACTGGATTGCAGCAGCTAGAGATAGAGAGAACTGGAGACGATTGGAGGAGGCCTATATCCAACAATGGATGTAAAAATGGGGCTAAATGATGATGATTATTTTCCTTTGCTTTAAACATTTTCGTTAGGTAGCTTTCCCATTTGTTTGCTGGTATGTTATTGTATTCCTTTAATTCTGCCATTTGTTTCCGTTGGTATCTTGTGCATCTCCATATTTGTTTTTGTGTACCGTAGAAGACGCTTTCCATCCTTTTTGTAAACTGTTCCCAGTGTTCTTTTTTTTTTCTTTCCAACTACTTTGTTTCATTTCGTATTCTTTTATAGGTGTCTCGAGATTCTGGAGTATTTGATGTTTTGTACTTCGTGTAAGCCTCACGTTTCTCTTTACATTTCTTTTTTATTTCTTTTCTAAACCATAGTGTATTGTTGTTTTTTTGGTTCAGTGTGACTTTGCGTTTTCCTAGAAGCTTCTGCTGCTGCTCCTTCAATGTTGTTTTTAATTTTCTCTCAACTCACGTTTATATCTTCGATGTCGTCTATTTGTTTCACCTGTATCTTCTGTGCTAGCCTCCTTTGGCACATATCTCTTAGTCGTTCCACAGTGATTCTACATTGAACTTTTCCTCGGTGATTTTCTGTAGAAAATGTTTTGGTGTTATTTTCATTCTTATCTTTGCTAGTACTAGTTTGTGTTCACTCTCTGCATCTGCTGAGTTTAAAGTTCGGATATTTGCAAGCACAGACACAAGAAATAAACATTTTGATTTGTATAATATGTACAATTGTCACTGGCAAGTAGTTACCCTACTGACAGTAACCCAGAATAAGGTTTAATGTGTAAGGGTCGACTTTTAAGCAAACAAAATCCGGTTTGTGAGCTGGTTCTTTATATTTGGCGTCCAATGTAGCATGCTTGCGAATTGTATATTTTTAGTCTTCTACTTCGGATATTATTGGTCTGTGGTTACCTTCTTCTTCGTCCACATCTTGAATTTTTGTTTGGACAAGATCGAACCTAGGGACCAATATAAAAAAAAGAAACTGTTTAAAATTCAATATTTATTGTGTTTATCAATAATCTATTAATCATATATGAAAAAGTATTTGTCGGCATAATTTGTTGTATAATGGATTGTATTCATTAAAAGTTAAACTTGAATGTAAATGTATAACAGAGTTGGCAGCGTTTATTTGAAGACGGAAATGTCCGCATTGAAAATTCTCTATAAATATGGTGGCATATTTAGCCTCTTTCCCTACAAAAACAAAATTTCTCAAGTTTGTTGTTTAATGTTATGGACAATATTAACAATATCATCACTGTTTTTTACTTATTTTGATATTCAATGCTTGCAAGCAAATTACAATGTAAATTATGGAAAAATTTGGTTCACAGCTACATACGTCTGCACGTTTACTATGTTTAATATTTGTTACATTTGTGATAAAATACGAAATAAGAGTCAATGGGAAACATGTTTAAAGAGTATTAAAGAAATTAATAGATATGGAACGCGAAAAAATATTGTAAGCTTTAGTGTCCAGATATTTTTTATAAGCTTGCCAGTAATAATAAATCATGTCATAAATTTACAAATGAATTTGTCGATTTGCTTGTCTCAGTTTTTAATAAAAATATATAAAGAAATTCAATCACTTCTTACAAATATACAGCTAGTATATTTTTGTGTTATCATTTGGGAAATTTCTAACATCTAACATCTCAAAAAGATGTGATTACCTAAACCAATTTATTAAACAAATTTTTTCTAATAAAATGTTGACCAGAGATATATTTATGGAAGATGTAAAGCTAACCAAAAAATACTTGGTGATGCTTGATATGGAAATCTTGCGATTCAACAGTCTTACTGACAAATTGTTACTTTTGTTAATAATATTTTTTTGTACGTATATCCTAAATAAATTTGTGTTTGTGTTTGTTTTTATGGAAAACCAAATAAATCTTGTTTATGTAGCTATGGACCTGTTAACTATGTCAGTGAGTATTTATTGATTTCTAGTTCAATTTATATCTAGTAGCACTAGTTCTAGTTTCTAGTTTTCTTTTCATTGTGTGCTAATAATTTTGATTTGTTTATATATTTGGCTAAATTGTTAGTATTTTTTGGTAAACCTATATTTGAAATGGCTGCTAATCCTTCTTTTTTTTTTGTTTAAATTAACGTGTCTCATCATCAAAGGCTATTGACACGGTTACAAAAGTAAGGATTACAGTATATTAAAATAAGAATACAATGTTAGCAAAATGGTAAAACAAAAAGATCTATTATGGCGCAGTAAGTACATCTGACAGTCTTTAAAAAAAATTATTTAAGATACCCGTCGCTTCGTGTCACTACCTTTCGCTAACATTGTTTCCTACAGTTACTATTTGCATAAGGTTTCTGGCGACGAAGCGCTATCGCAGCTCGAACCTGATCGGAAAAGCAATTACAAGTCCCCGTCGGGGCTTTTATTCGCTCTTTACCGTGACAGGTCCCAAAGAACGCTGTGGTCAGTTCGACTCAATTTAAAATAGTTCTAAGACCAATGTTTTTTCTATTTAAAAAGTCGTGTTCTACTGCCAGGCAGCGTTCGTAGTCGACACGCCGGTTCTCGTGCTCTTGTTGATTTAACTTCTAAATTGGATGAAATCTTCTTGGATTCGACGATAGTAGGATATTGTTTAAATAATAAAACTCAAAGTAGCGTGGTAGCACACCAGGCCAACAAGGTCTAGCGGAGCTGGTAGTATATGAAGACTTGATCACGATCGGAAGATGTGCTGCTCTTTTATACACATCGTGTTTGAGAATTGGCAGCAATCTTCCGCCGAGAGGCCAATGATAGCGTAGTTAATAACGAGCGCTGTGATTGGTCGGCCAAAGTAACAATCTTTGTCGTGATTGGTTACCTTGGCGACACCACGCCGAACCAATCTAAATAAAATTAAACGAACGCATTTTTCCTCCATTTGACCTTCCCGTACAAATAAAAAAACGTCATTTAGTGGATGTTGTTACAGCAAGTGCAGAATTATCTCTTAAACCTCTTAAATCTCTTAAACCTAAAGATTAGAATGCTTGTCAAACAATATATAGATGCCAGAATAACTCGAGTTGTTTATTTCTCTCACAACAACCTTCTTAGTTGTGACTGGGTCAAGGCTTTTTTGCACGAAATAACCATATTTTAACTAAAAGGCACTGCCAAAATGTTAAACGATACAGGGCAGCCAACACTAAAAAAATCATAGAAGAATATTTTAATAATTTAAAAATAATACTTGAAAACATCGAACCTCAAAATATCTATAAATTATGATGAAACAAATCTGTCAGATGACTCTTGTACCCAAAAATGTGTATTTCGACGAGGGACAAAATACCCGGAAAGATACATGAATGCCACTAAAAGCGCAGTGCCTTTAATGTTTGCAGCTACCGCAACAGGAGAACGCCTACCACTGCATGTCGTTTATAAAGCTGAAAGATTATATGATAGATGGATAACGGGTGGCCCCCTCGTACATTGTACAATAGAACAAAATTTCAATGGTTTGATGCATCAACTTTCCAAGACTGATTTTTAAAAATTGTTTTACCGTAGTCAAAACGGAATAACAGCACCAAGGTTTTGATTCGGGACAACTTGTCCTCACACTCGAATATTATGATAATAAGGGCTTGGTAAAGGGTAAATATAAGGTTTGTATTTCTGCCACCTAATTCTACAGAGTTTACACAACCACTTGATGTTGGATTTTTTCGGATTTTAAAAACAAGCCTAGAAAAAGATCCTTACTGATTTAAAAACTAATCAACTTAACTGAAATTCAGTTGAAAAACCCATCTTTCCTGAATTGCTAACAAAACTAATAGACGCGATTTTACCAAACTTTCAAAAAAATCTTCACAATTCATTTCGTGCAACTGGAATTTGTCCCTTTGACCCACATGCAGTGCTAAAAAAGATGCCGAATGAGAGATTTGCGAAAAGATTAAGCTCTGAAATTGGTAATGCATTATTAAATTTTTTACAACAAAAATGGAAAGGGGTTACCATTAAAAGAAGAAAGAAAAAGTTGCTTATTACTGAACCCGGTCAATCTGTTCAATTTGGGAAGTGGGAACGAGGAATTAGAGGGAGAAATAGAGCTGGAGACAAAATGACGACGAAAATTTAGCAGAATAAATGGAGATGGAGATGAATACCAGTGACAATGATAATGGTGAAAAGGTAGATGAATTACATGAAGAAGAGCAGGATGAAGGGGTTGAAAATATAGAGTCCGATGAAAATATCTAAGCAGATGGAAATAATCTAAAAATTGGTACTTTTGTGGTGGTCAAATTTCCTACAAAAAAAACCGTTAATAGTTTTATCGGAATTATAGTAGAAATAAATGACGACAGTATATACTACACCGTAAATTTTTTTGAAGACAAATAAATAAAGGGAAAAATTAATGGAACCTTCCAAAACTAGAAGAGGATATTTTTCTTATAAAGAAAATTTAAGTTGTTTTCAGTTATAATTTTTCTTATGTTTTTTTTTTTAATAAAAGTGTAATCATTTTTCTTGTGTTTTTGTAATAAAAGTTTATTAATAAAAAACTTTGAAAAATAAAGCTTTTTTGTTCTAGTTTTGTTTTTAAATAAAATTGAAAACGTATATCGTGGGCAAAGTAGTCAAATCGAAACGTATGCCGTAGGCAAAGTAGTCCTATTACGTTTAAATTTTGCCGTATAATGAATTTAAAATAGGTGGGCAATGAACTTTTCTGGAGCAACTTTGCCTACATTGTATTTAATTCTTTTTCTCGGCTGTGTTAAAGATTGGAATAAAAAAATTTAAGTATATTTTCTATTAAAATAAAACTGAAATTTGCTGGGCAAAGTAGGCCATGTATACGACATTTAAAACTGAAAGAAAATAATAGCAAGATGTATAAGTGTATTAATAAAGTTTTTATCACTTCTATCTATGTAATAGTGAATATTTGATTTGAATATTTATTTTCTAGTACAAACTCATACAAACTTCTATTCGATATAACTGCAAATGTGTTTGCTTTAACAGCATTAATACACAAACTATTGCTTCTAATGATTTTCTGCGATAAAACATATAAGTTGTGTTATACACGTACCCACTTTCCAAAATGTATAACATCAGCGATGACTCGTATTTTCTAAATATTTTAACCAAATATGGTTATATTTTTGGACCACATTTATTGGTTAGAAAGTCTTTAAAAATGTGTTATCTTGTTGTTGCAATATTTACAAGTGTCCTAGCCTCGTGTGCTGAGTACAGACTTATATATTTCTTTCATTTTAAATACTACTTTACTGTATTTATTGTAATGAACTTTTTACTACCAATGATTTTTCATATTATTCATGTCTACAGCAAAATAGAGTATACAAAAACATGGGATCAGTTTTTTTCAAAAATTAGAATATCTGATGAATTAAACTACTTTAGTGGTCGATCTTACAGGTTTCTGCGTATTATACCTAGAGCTTTGATCATTTTGTCGTTTGTATTATACCAATCAACGATGACATATTTATGTATATATTTTACCACCTGGTATACACTAGTTCACGACACTTTCCTTTTATTGTCAAACTTTAATACCATATATTCCATTCTAGTAATATGGGAAATAAGTGATATCCTCGCAAAAAGATGCTCAATTCTTACATCCTACATTACATTTTCTTTTGCTCTCAAAAAACGCAACCAAATGATATTTATAGCAAACGTAAAGAAAAGTAAAAAGAACTTTTTAGCGATTCACCAAGCTGTATGCTTGTTCAACGCCGCAACTGGGAAGCTAGTTTTTACAATCGTAACAGTAGCATTCTTTTCTGTCCTGTTTTACTTTACTGAAATATTTTTGGCGTTCGGTACATTGAAAATAGCCCGTTTTGATGATATCCTGCATTTTTTGATAGGAATGGTAAGTAATTTAAACATTAATCTTTCTGAAGTGCGAGCCAATCACCAGACTCGAGGGACATTGTTATCGAATTTAAGACACCTTACGACCTTGTAACCAAACTGACTACTCCAGTACTCTTATACAACTCCGCCTGAAGTTTTGTTGGGTAGATCGAGTAGCTGTTGAATAAAGGAGGAGGGGGTCTGCAGCCAGGTTAGCACCCTACTGATAGACTTTAAAGTTATACAGCTCATAGAAACTGGATTATGCCTCGGACCCGACGCAAATACGCTGAGAGATCGAAAGAGAAGCGAAGACATTAGAAGAAAATGTAACGTAAAGCGTATAAACGGATGAACACAAAATAGAAAAAAAGAATGAAAAGAAAAAAAGACAACCGCACAAAAGATGGAGTGACAACCACGTCAAATAAGAAAAGTAGACAGCTTGTCCAACAATGAGTCTCCATATTAGCTATCTTGAGTCTTACACAGGACACGTAGAACGAACACGTCCAACTCACAAATTTTGTTTTTAATCAATGTATTAACCTATACATGCCCAGAACTATTTATGCTAATTTTAGCTAATTTCTAAAAAATGTATGCTCTAAAAATCACAAAATTAACAAAAATATATGTATACAAAATGAGAAACTTAAATTTTTTTGATAATTGGCTGTTGCAAAAACGCAACACTGAGCAATTAGGATGTAAAAAATAAAAACGGGTGTGGCAGTCCAGTGGGACTGCCGGTGGAAGTTACACTTCTATACACGCATTCGCCGTTACAAATTTATTTGGGAGTCAATCTGCACAATCATTACATATGTAATTCTATAGGTAAGGCATAACAGAAAGAGAAACAGAATTTATAACAACTTACTAACAATGAAGGATTGAATCAATATTTTGATGAAAATGTATATTTTTATTTTCATATATGTATGAAAGGAGTTGAATACAATTTTTTTTTACACATACTCTGCAGTAAAATTCATTGTTTATTTTGTTATTAATATAATAATACAATACAAATTAAACTGCAATATTCATAAGTATTTAAAAATGACAAAAATATACATAAAAAAATAACACAAATACAAAAGAATAATATAATTATGAACATTTAATAAATAATACAAAACGTATCACATAAATAATAATATTAATAAATATTTTATTATATGTATAATATTATATGTATATATATATCTTTATATAATATATATAATATTAAATTATATACAGGGTGTCCCATAATTAATTGGACATTAGCTAATGGGTGATAGCTGACATCAAAATAAAGCGTTTGAGCTCAAATTGCTTAGGCAAAACGTTGCTAGTTTTCGTTCTACAGGGTGATTCATTAATATTTTTTTATATTATTTTTAGGGATATATTGAACACTATTCTACCGATTTAAGTAAAATTTGGAATCTTGCTATTATTTAGTATGCTTAATATGAAAATGATATTAGTTTTACCGATGACACTAGGTAGCGCCACCTACTGCAACATTGGTTCATTAATGGGACCACAATTTTTTTTCCCGCCCTGTATAAACATTCTAGGAAAAAAACATGAAATAACATTCAATTCTACACAAAAAAGGTATTCTTGTTTCAAATCAAAAAAGTACACCGTTTTCGAAATAAACGTATTTTTTAGAGACGTGCATAAAATAAAAAAAATTTACAAAAACTTATGTAAATTCAAACATTATTCAAAAGGTCTTAAATAAAAGTGAATATTAAATGTATTAGTAGTAGATAATTTTTGCAAACAAAATGCATATGATTGAAACAATTATTTTTATTAAACCTTTGACTCAGTAACAAAGTTTTAAAAAATCAGAAATTAAATTAAACAATGAAGTGAATATAAAACAATTAACAAAGTGAATAATTCAAAACGAAACGAAAAAAAATTACAATAAGTGTTCAAAATGTGCACCATTAGATAAACTACATAATCTAAATCTTTTGTGTAAGTTTTGTCTTATTTTAAATGAGTTTCTTTGGGCCCTAATTACGTTAACTCCCTCTACAATATTTTGCCATAACTCTTGACGGTTATTTATTTTTTTTTTATAAACAAGTGACTTTAGGTAGCCCCACACGTGAAAGTCTAGGGGATTTAGTTCGGGACTGCGTGCTGGTCATGGGTATACACTACCTCTACCAATCCACCTTTGAGGATAAATTTCATCTAGATAATTTCTAACTTCTAGGCTATAATGTGGTGGTGCACCATTATGCATGTACCAAGAGTTCCGTCTCAAATTTAGAGGTATGTCTTCTAAAAGAGTTGGTAAATCTTTTCTCAAAAAATTTAGATACGTTACTCCGTCAAGCCTAGTTGGTAATTCGAATGGTCCTACAATACAATCCCCAAATATGCCACACCACATATTTATGGAAAACTCGTGTTGAAAATGATGTTCTTGAAATGCATGAGGATTTTCTGTCGCGTAGGTATGGCTATTGCGCCAGTTAAATACACCCCTTCTAGTAAATGTGGCTTCATCGGTAAATAAAATTTTATTATAAAACATTGGAACATAAACTGACTAAATCGGAGCCTTGCTGGAAAATCCTGTGGTAAAAGATTCTGTACTGGAGTAAAATGATACGGATACAGATTTTCTGTCCGTATTATTCTTGACACCGTAGATTTGCTTATACCAGTGGCCGCAGAAACAAGCCTTGTACTGGTTTCTGGATCTTCTGCAACACGCACAACAATTTCATCCTCCATATCCGCATCAATTACTCTCGGTCTTCCAGCATTCCTGTTTTTGGGATGAAATGACCCTGTTTCGCCTAATCTGTCGAACAATGACCTAATAGTTTTATGGTTTGGTTGCCTTCTATTGGGATAAAGTTCAAAATAGAATTCAGCTGCTTTACGAGAACAAAAATTTTCCTGGGCATACAAACAGATCATATCGCGCATTTCTACATTAGAAAATTCACTATGACGTGGCATTTTTCCTTTATCTTAAGTGGTTTATAAAAAACTTAATAGCACTTTGACAAATAATGACTCGCACTGCACTTTGACAACTAATAATAAATAAATTCGTAGTTACCTTTGACAACTAATAATAAATAAATTCGTAGTTACGTCTTGACGTTGTCATTAAGTTCAAAGCATACTTGTTTTGCAAAAAATTAAATAAAGACATGCATCATTAACAAAATACGTTTATTTCGAAAACGGTGTACTTTTTTATGTGAAAGAAGACTAGGTACCTTTTTTGTGTAGAATTGAATGTTAGTTCATGTTTTTGAAGTTATACTTCTTTAGGTGCGATTGGGAAAAATGTTGAGAGTGAATTTTTATAAAAATGTGCTAGTTGCTAAATCTTTGAATTTACGTATGTATCAGTGCAAATAAAGTGTGAAAAAAATATATTTTATAATTTTTGTGTCTTTCAATTTGTCTTCGTCGGATATAGGATAATAGATATTAAAATATGATGATAAGAAGATTAAAAGGCAATCTTAATATTATTTTTGTAGATATAATCTGTCAAAATAATTCACTTTAGTATGAATTTTACGGCCATAGCACACTGGCTACACCAGTTGTCGCTCGAAAACGCGAGTCAAGCAGTGTCTACCAGGGTCAAACTTTTGATGGGTGACCGCTTAGGAACATAACATGTCATATTATTGCCTTGCTTACTTTTTTTTATTTTCGGTATTATTTAAGAAAATTTTTAGGAAACTTGTTAGTATTAAAATTAGTTTAATATTTAAATAAAACACAAATAAAGTGTTTAAAATATATTAATTTCGTTGAAGTCATATATTAGAAGTATAACTTCTTACCTGCGTACAAAGTACACACATATTCTTTTTTAATGATAGACTCGCACTGCACTTTGACAACAAATAGTAAACAAATTCGTACTTACGCCTTGACTTTGCCATTAAGTTCACATCATACCTAGGTACCTGCTTGTTTTGCGAAAAACAAAATACGTTTATTTCGAAAACGGTGTACTTTTTTGATTTGAAACAAGAATACCTTTTTTGTGTAGAATTGAATGTTATTTCATGTTTTTTTCCTAGAATGTTTATACAGGGCGGGAAAAAAAATTAGGGCCCCATTAATGAACCAATGTTATAGTAGGTGGCGCCACCTAGTGTCATCGGTAAAACTAATATCATTTTCATAATAAGCATACTAAATAATAGCAAGATACCAAATTTTACTTAAGTCGGTAGAATAGTTTTCAATATATCCCTAAAAATAATATAAAAAAATATTAATGAATCACCCTGTAGAACGAAAACTAGCAACATTTTGCCTAAGCAATTTGAGCTCAAACGCTTTATTTTGATGTCAGCTATCACCCATTAGCTAATGTCCAATTAATTATGGGACACCCTGTATACAAAAGGAACATTTTTATATTCGAGAGAGGAAGAGAGAGAAAATATATCTTCTGTCTCTCTCTTAGTCACTATCTTACATATGTAATGATTTCACAGATTCACTCCCATACAAATTTCCAACATGGAGCGCGCGTATAGAAGTATAACTTCAAAAATTTCAAAATACGTTATTTGGAATGTTTTATTAAATCATATAAAAGAGTTTTAAATAACCTGACATTAAAATACTATAAATTTTTTTTGCATATTACTATGAAGTTTAATAAAACATTTTTCATGTTTAATAAACATTTAATACATTTTTTATTTATTGTTGAGTGGCAAAGGATGTATCTGGTTCGTTTTTCTTCGTAAAAATAAGATGGCCGATGTCGAACATCTTGCGTAATGTTGTTTATGGAAGATTGAGATGGTCCAGGACAGCTTGGAGGAGTTCCGAACATTGTAAACAAGGCTTTGGCTATATTTCGATGAAACTGCAGCAAATCCATTTTGAGTTGTTTAGTGATAATGTGTCTCAGTCTACGGTAAATTAACCAAGCATTTTGCATGGAGACATCAAGACCCCAGATAAATAAAAGCCAATACCATTTCTTGGATTTTATATTTGTTCTGTAATAGGCAACATTTTGATCCATCCGATCAATTCCTCCCCTATTTTCGTTAGAAGTCCGAATAAGATGTGGTTGTGTTACTTTGATTTTTTTGCTTTGGGCAAAGGAGTATATGTGCGCTTGATAAACTGGCGTCGTTTTATGGTAATTTGATGCCAAAGTAACTATGCTGTTGTCATTCCACCTACATCAAAGTATACCAATTTTCGTAAATTCCACGTATGGATTTTTCAACTGTCACTTTGCTGTTCAATTTGATCGTATGGTTAATACGTAACCTATTCTCTTCCATCTTAAAAATAAATTAGTTTATAGAGCAACCTGCAATATTATTCCACCTTCAGGGCCAAATTCTTTTTTGTATTCGTTAGATTTTCTCTAGGCTTCTTGATAAATATTGAAATCTATGAGGTAACCAGATTTCTGATTTCAACACCACGATTTATAATCCAAAGCATATGGGCTTGCCTTCTATATGTTGTTCGCCCGTAGTATGGTATCATGGCCTCATCCACGCTAGACTCGGTTTCCCATACACTGTATTTAGTAAATAATTTGTGGAGCCTTTCAAGATACGAAGAAATTTTGTATCTTTTGTCTGAACGATCTATGTTTAGGTTATCGTTAGAATGGAGAAATCTTATAATGGTTCTAAATCGGTTACGACTCATGTTACTTGAAATCAGTATATTTTTAACGTTATCAGATTCTTTCCAGTACATGCGTCTTCTTGGATTCGTACTGTACCCACTAACTAGTTAAATACGTTTTCACTCGACTACTCCAAATTCTAGGCTAGTACCTTTTTAAAAGGCATAAACAAAAAAATCAAAGATCTGTAAAGGAGGGAATGGTCGTGAATAAAATGAAGGAGTTTATGTGTTTCATTGAGTTTTTTATGTTTACTATCCAAATAAAGCGAATCTTCACCTGGTAAATCTCCCTGATTCATTTCCGTGGTAGGAGCGTTACACTTTTTGCACCAAACTCATTAGATGCCATTTAAATGTCTTGAATTTTTTTTTGTGTCCCTATTTGTTTCCATCTCAATCCCTTCCGTATCTTCTTCTTCCCGAACTTGTGTCACACTTTAAAGATCTGCCTCTTTTTCATATAGATTTATATTTTCTTCGTCGATGCTTCTTTCTTCTTCTTGATGAATAACAGCTTCTGATTCCGCATCCAACATATTTTCCTTCCATCCAACACCTTCTAGAACAAAAATTATTTTATGTACTAATAATATGCCTTGTGCCCAGTGTTGCAAAAATTCAATACTGATAATTGGGTAGTTCTACTAACTAGATGACGCCATAGTAAGCCATGTCAACTGTAAGCTCAATTAGCTTTGGTAAAAATGCACTGCTTCGACAACCAATCTCTTTAAAATTCATTCTAAGATGCTCTCCTTTGTCTCGATCCCTTATTTTTATCTCTTTATTTACTCTAGCCGTTCCTCTTCTTCAATTTTCTCCCCACCAGACTTTTTCCATTTTTCCTAAATCCAAAAGACATAACCACACTCTTCGTAATCCTGTCTTCCACAAAATTTTCATGTAAATTATGGAATAAAAGAATTGGCATTGTCTCTATAGGCAGGTTTGGTAAATGAGAGTTTTTGGACAAGCTAATTTGAGTTGTGTTCGTATATATTTAAATTTATCCAATGAGAAATATATTGAAAATATACAGGGTGTTTAAAAAAAAGGTAACCCCGTCTCTAGGGTAGGTAAAAAACTGAAAAATAATTGGGGTTTGCTTAGTAAAAAATTTTTGTAACGCCATCCGTTTTCAAGATACAGGGCGTTGAAGAAAAAAAAATTTACGCATTTTTTACGATTTTGCCGAAACTACTGGCAACATTGTAATGAAATTTTATACGAATATGTTTTGGAAGCTGATACATCCCATGAATTTGTTTTTATATCTGATTCTCATAGAGGGCGGTAGTTACACGGATCGTACTAAGTATTAGTTAATATAACTTTTTTAAGAGTATAATTATTAGTCAAAATTTCAAGTAAACTTAAACATCATTCAATTTTACACGAAAAAGGTACTCTTGGTAAAACTTGATATTATGTACCGTTTTCGGAATATTTTGACTTGAAAATTATGAAGTAATAATTGATGCTGGTATAGAATAGTTAGTAATTAAACAAAACTTACAAGAAGAAAATTAAATTAATGACTAAGAACATAAAATAAAATTCAATTACAGTAAGTGTTTAAAATGCCCTCAGTTTTTGCGAATACACAAGTCTATTCGTTTTTCTAAAGATTCAATTAACCTTCTAAATGGTAGGGGATCAGCTATGATGTCATTAAATTGACGTTGAATTCTTTCTTCCAATTCTTGGCGTGAATTTACCTCTGTAGCATAGACTTTTTCCTTAATATACGACCAAACTGCGTAGTCCAAAGGGTTAAAATCGCATGACCGAGGAGGCCAATGAATCGGAGCTTCTGCACCTCTACCAATTAATCGATTCGGAAAATGATTACTCAACCAATTACGACACCTTCTATCAAAGTGTGGTGGAGCTCCATCGTGCATAAAAAATAAAGATCTTCGCTCGTTTAGCGTTAAATCTTCTAATATCTCGAATAAGGAATTGTTTAAAAAATAAAGATACATATCAACATTTAAATTTCCAGGTAGAATATGATAACCTATTAATTTGTTACCTAAAGCTGCTGCCTAAACAATAACTTTAAATGAGTGTTGGTAATGTGATACCCTTTTGACTCGTGGGTTCTCGTCACACCAGTAGTGTGCATTATGGGAGTTAAACATACCTTGTCGCGTAAAGGTGGCCTCGTCCGTAAAAAGAATGCATTTTAAAAAATTTGGATTGTGGGCTGCCCTTTGTTGCAATGTTTCACAAAAATCCACTCTAACCGGGTAGATCATCTGGCAACAGCTCTTGAACTTGTCTGTAATGATAAGGATGTAATTGCTGTTCTTTCAGTATCCGCCAAGTACTTGAAGAAGAAGTAATTGTTTGTCTTGCTATATTCCTTACGCTAACAGTTGGATCTTGATCAAGTAAATTTAAAATATTATTTTCTTTATTAATTGTTCTTGTTCTTGGTCTACCAGAATTTATTTTATTTGGTCTTACATTCCCAGTTTCTCGACAACGTCGTTCAACGGCTCTAAATGTTTTTTTACTTGGTAAGTTTCTTCTAGGAAACTTTTCTGCATAACGTGTCACAGCTGCACTAGAACATCCTAAACATTCGCCTAAGATTAATAACATGTCAGTGTATTCAATATTTGAGTACATTTTGATTTGATTTTACAAATAACAAGGTTTAAAAACTCTAATTATTGTTGATTTATCGTCATAACAATCAATAAATGTCAGATTTCCATGGCACACTTGGAGAAAATAGAGGTATACCTATTAGAACTTTAGCATTTCTACCAGCATCAATTATTACTTCATAATTTTCAAATCAAAATATTCCGAAAACGGTACACAGTATCGAGTTTTACCAAGAGTACCTTTTTCGTATAAAAATAAATGATGTTTAAGTTTACTTGAAATTTTGATTAATAATTATACTCTTAAAAAAGTTATATTGACTAATACTTGGTACGATCCGTGTAACTAGCGCCCTCTATGAGAATCAGATATAAAAATAAATTCATGGGATGTCTCAGCTTCCAAAACATATTCGTATAAAATTTCATTACAATGTTGCCAGTTTCGGCAAAATCGTAAAAAATGCGTAAAATTTTTTTTTCGTCAATGCCCTGTATCTTGAAAACGGATGGAGTTACAAAAATTTTTTTCTAAACAAACCCCAATTATTTTTCAGTTTTTTACCTACCCTAGAAACGGGGTTACCTTTTTTTGAAACACCCTGTATAAAAATTAATATGTGCTGCTTGTGTCCAAATAAAAGGAACATTGGAATTAAGCCCAAAGTAGGAGTTTAATTGTCAAATAAGTTAGAGTAAACTTTAAGATGTGAGAACTAATTAAAATTAGAATTTGAGAATCTTTGTTGAGAAGTTGACGAATTGCAATATTAAAATATATAAAAATTCGAAACACTAAGGGTGTGAAAATCACACTATCAAAGAGCAAAGACTATTAAGGAAAAGCTATAAAAAAAATTTTGTTAAAAACATTTTAAAATCGTGAAGACAAATAAATTACTCGCATTGAGACAAATACATTTGACTATTGAAACATTTTCTGAGGTTGGTTAGTGTTTAGTCTCATATGCATAAGCTATCTATCTATATATGATAATAATATTCCTACTTTTACCACATTTTTAAAAAATTCTTTAGTTGTTCGTTTTTATTATACATAAAAATTAAAAATATTTATTTTTAGGCCTTTTCCGTCATCCCTATTTTGTCGTGTGACAAAATCGAGAAAAAATTGGACGAGCTAGCTCAGACTTGTGTCTACATTCAATCGAAAACGACAGATCCTCATGCAAAAGATCTAGTAACTATGACCAAACTGTTAAACAGGAAGTACTCAGCGGCAGGATTTTTTGACATCAACCAACGACTGTTACCACAGCTATTTTCAGGACTAATGACTTATCTGATTGTTATATTGCAGTTTAATGTTGCTGTTTTTAAAAAATATATTAAAAACGATGTGGAAAAAGTTAATTAAAGTCACTATCACATTCAATATTTTAGTCCCATGTTATTGTGTTCAATATAATGTTGTGCTAGATTATTAATGTATCATTTTATTATAGATAAGTTATGAATAAATCAATGTAAACCAAATAATAAAAACTTCAATAGATACTAGTCGGATTTTTTTCTTAATATTTATTCCAGGAAATAAGGCTGCTTATTAGTAGGGTGGAAAGAAAGAGGTCAAATAAATAAAAGAAAATAAAAATTCTTGTGGCTATCGTTTAAAAGTTGTGTCAGGTGATGAAAAAAAAATCGGTGTGAGAGAATTTTGAAATAGAAAGAAATCTTAAGATTCCACATTGGATTTGAAAAATAAAAAACAAAAAAATCAGTCATCCCTACCCATCGCCTTTCTCCGCCAAACACGTATTTCCATATTTCTTATGTCTTAATCGATGTTATCAAGGATTCTTGTTCTGGGTCTTTCTTTTCTTCTCTGACCAATGGGTCTATACAGGAGCGTTTTTCTAGCTGGGTCATTTTGTTCTATCCGCCCTATTCACCTCAGACGTCCTATCTTAATCTTCTTCTTCTTCTTCTTCAGCCTTCATTCATCCATTGTTGGACATAGGCCTCCTCCAATTGTTTCCACGCTTCCCTATCTTTTGCAATTCTCATCCACTGCTTTCCAGCTACAGCTTTTATATCGTCTATCCATCTCTTTTTGGGTCTTCCCACGCTTCTTTTTGTTTCTCGAGGTCTCCAGAATGTCACTTTATGAGACCATCTGTTGGTGTCTTGTCTTGCTACATGTGCTACCCATTGCCATCTCAATGTCGCTATTTTTTCCATGATGTCGGTTACTTTAGTTCTTCGACGTATTTCGGTGTTAGGAATTTTGTCTCTGAGGCTTATATTTAACATGGCTCTCTCCATGGCCAGTTGAGTTACTCTTAATTGTTCTGCCATTTTTCTTGTTATTGCCATAGTTTCCAATCCATAAGTTGCAACTGGTAGTATACAAGTGTCATAGGTTTTTCGTTTTAAGTGTATTGGTATTTTTCTGTCTTTTAAAATGAAGCTCAACTTCCCAAAAGCAGCCCATGATAATTGTGTCCTTCTTTTAATTTCTAGGGTTTGATGCATGTCCTAGATATATATATATATATATATATATATATATATATATATATATATATATATATATATATATTGTTCTACCTTTTCTACATTGATGTTATCTATCGTGATGTTTTCTAGGCTGTTGCTTAATATCGTTGTTTTGTCGAGATTCATTTTTAATCCTATTTGATTCGATTTGTGATTTAAATCTTGTAGCATTGATTTTAGTTCATGGATATCTGTGTTTATTAGTACTATGTCGTCTGCGAAACGCAAATGGTTAAGATATACTCCATCTATTTTTAATCCCTTTTCGACCAAATTTAGTTTTTTGAAGACATTTTCTAATGCCAAAGTAAATAACTTGGGTGAGATGGTGTCACCCTGTCTCACGCCTTTGCCAAGGTCTATTTTCATAGTTTCCAGATCATCATCTATTTTTACGTGAAAAGTAGCATCATCGTTTATATTCTTAAGGAGGACAGCATATCTTGAATATACTCTGGCGTCGTCCAGTGCTGTTCAGAAAGCCCATTTCTCGATACTGTCGAATGCTTTGTGATAGTCGACAAATGCCAGATGTAGTGGTATGTTGTACTCTATTGTTTTTTCAATAACTGTCCGGATTGTTTGCAAGTGATCGATAGTGCTAAAACCCTTACGAAAGCCTGCTTGCTCCACCGGTTGGTATGCATCTAGCTTAGCTGTCAATCTATTTGTTATTATTCGGGTTAGTAGTTTGTAAAGATGTGACAACAAGCTTATTGGTCGGTAGTTTTCTATATTTGCGGCGTCTCCTTTTTTATGGAGAAGAATGACTTCCGCATTTTTCCATGCTTTTGGTATTTGTCCTTCCAATAGGCATTTATTCAGTAATGCTCTCATTACCTCTTCTAATGCAGTGCCTCCCATTTTTAGCATCTCTGAAGTAATTTTATCTTCTCCTGGTGTTTTCCCATTTTTCATTTGTTTTAGGGAGGCTCTAATTTCTGATGTTATTATTTCAGGGAGATCCTCTGAGCCCACATTTAAGATATGTTTTGTTGGTATCCCGGGGTTCGGAATAGTAGAAGTATACAGCTTCTCGTAAAATTTTCGGATTTCTCTAACGATCTCTTCCTTATGCGAGCACAATGTTCCACGGTCGACTTTTATCTTTATGATTTTATTCCTATCTTAATATGTTTTACGATATCAGGTTCCTGGTATATTCTATAAGGATCGAAGTTGTACCGTCTTCTTCACACTCCATTGTCATTCACTACTCCATAGATTCGCCTTAGTACTTTCCTTTCAAAACATTCTAACATGTTTCCATTATATTTCAGTTCAGAGCCCAGGTCTCTAAACCATAACTTAGGACTGGGCGTATCATTGTTTTGTGGAGTTTTATTTTTATATTTCCCGATTTAATTGTGGATTTAATAAGGAGATTAGGCTCAAAATAGCATCTGTTGTACGTGGCAATGCTTAGCCGCATAGCTATGCTATCCTCATTTCATGGCCAATAAAACAAATGAATTCGTTTTGATTTTACTTTTGGTTATGCTTTGACCGTAGTAGTTGTAATACTCTGTACGTAAAAGATACGTGTGGTTAGTATCCGCGTAAAAAGTTTTGTACGTAATTGTGACGTGTTGTTATTATTAACGTATAATAAAGATGTCTGCAAAATCAAATGTTAATCTAAAGCGTCCTCTTACTGAGAAAGAATTGGAGGAAATAATAAATAAAAGTGACTTCAGTGATTTAGGTGATATAGAAGATGATCTAGAGGAGTTAGAAAATACATTTGACAGCGACTACAGCGAATATTGAAGATACAGACTATGATCCTACACAGGACGAAGAAAATGTCTTCACAAAACTAGCTAACACCTTGGCAGATACACCAGCAGAATCTCACAAAGAGACAAGAAATACATGCTCTCGTAAAAGAATTAAAATTACGCAGCAGCCGTTATCGGAATCAACATATACTGATAACCGTATTGAACAAAAATCGTCTGTTATAATATGGGATAAACAATCTTTAGTAGGTAAAAACGGTTATAAGTGGAGTAATTTACCAATAAATGACGGAGGTCGTAAAGTCGCATCCAGAAATATTGTTTATATCCGTCCAGGTCCAACCAACTTAGCTGAAGATGCTATAGAATGTTATGTATTTTTAAAAACGCTCTTTCGGAGAGCCCTCAGGGAAGTGGGTAAAGGAATGATTATCAATAAATCAATATATTCTTCGATTGCTACTTTTGTCTTTATTAAAGATTTCTTTTTTTTTAAATCAATTTAAAATCAATAGTTGAACAATAAAGTGAAAAGGTTAATTAACAAGTTCTTATTATAACCACTACAGTGGGGTTCTAATTACAGTGTCGTACTAAAAAAATTGAGAAATTTAGTGTAACGTTCGATTCTACCAAAATTAAGAATAAATTTCCACTTAGCTGTTAGAAAGTCTATCTTCTTGATTTCTGGAGACTCGATCCCAGGTGAGTACTTAATATTTATTATTATTATTTTCTTTAATAATCCAACGTTTTAGGTTCTTTTTCTCTTATGGACAATTGGATAACATCCGATCCTAACTAATATGGAAAACTGATAGCCAAGTAGTTATTTATTTTTTCCAAAAGAAAACCTACCTTTGTTCAAATGTGGCCTTAAAGTGTTTCTAATACGAAATTAGTTTATAAAATCGAGTTTCTTTTAGTTTTAGAAAACAAATCCACACGATAGGTGATAATTGCTCAGCTTCTCACTGCTACAACTATTAAATTTTCGGAAAACTATCAAGAAAACTCTAGAAAAGCCGCAAAATTGCGTTGTAAGTTCTACACGAACCAATACTTTTCCAAACAAAAGACCACCAAAGAAAGGAAAAGAAAAAAATTAAAGATACGTTTTTTTTTATCTGGCTTTGGCCATTGTCCAGTAAGAATTTATTTAAAATAAGTTGTTGTACTACTAATAGGATTGAGATCTGTTTAAAAATACAAGAAGAAGAATTCTATCAAGCTATTTTTGACATTAACCTTTAAAATAAGAAATAGGCTTTTTGTTTTGTTTATTTTTAATTCAAAGTTTATTATTCGTTTAAATTTATACTTATTTTTGTTTTAGGCTGTACAAAATCAAGGAAAGAATGAATAGATCATCTCAGAGACCAAATAAGACTTGGGAATGCATTAATTTTTCATGAAATCTTGTGGAGTTGTTAACAATTATTTATCCAAAATTAAAATAATAAAACTTTATTTTAATAATTTATTCTGAATTCTTTGGACCTGCAACAAGAACCTATAGATGTTTTTAATTTATTTTTAACAGATCAGATTCAGGACGAAGTTTTGCTACGTACAAACGAAAAAATTGCAGAGTTGCGAGAGAAGTACCAGACAAAAAAAGCTACTGTTTTAGAAACGAGATTACCTGAACTGAAAGCACTGTTAGGTTTGTTATTTTTATCTGCGGCTTTAAAAAATAATCATCTCTCAGCTGACGGTTTGTTTGATAGCACTTATTGTGGTCATAGATATAAAGCAACGATGAGTAAAGAAAGGTTGAACTTTTTAACTTCTTGACAAGAGAAGAACGTAAAAAAGAAAGTAGTTTTGCTCCAATATCTAAAATTTGGAACTTGTTTATTGAAAACTGTATTAAAAATTATATGTAACAATCGAAGAACAACTCCCCTAGGATTTCGTGGCAGGGGTCCATTTCGCATGTATATGCCAAACAAACCTAATAAATACGGGATAAAAATACTTATGGTTTGCGATGTGTCTACAAAATATGTAATAAATGCAACACCGTATCTGGGTAAATCTACTGGTACCAACGGCATTTCTTTAGCAGAACATTTTGTCACAAGCCTGACGACCCTTTTACATAAAAGTAGACGTAATGTGACAATGGACAACTGGTTTTCCAGCATCCCTCTTGTAGCATTTGAAACTTCTTTGAAATATATATTGAAATGTATTGAAATCCCCTCGTATTTGCTAAAGTTTAACCCTAGAAGAGCTAGTGCATTATTTTTGTTGTGAAACTAAGTAAGTTTTTTGTTTTAAAACTTTGAAAAAAATAAATAAACATTAAAATAATTGCTTTTATAATTTAAATAATAAACAATAAAAATAAAAGGTTTTAATAATTAATATTGTAAATCTTAGGGTATAGCTATGCTGTCATTTTAATTGTTCTTTGTTAAATTCAATGTTGACATATGACAGCTAGATTCATATTTTTGTGACATTAGCTTGTTTTGTTTTTAGAAAGGTTGATCTTGATGAATAGTTTTATGTAAAAAGATAATTCTTTACTTGTAAAAATTTTTTATTTGCCACAGTTTATAGGCCAGTAACATTTGTAAGTTATGTTTCAATTCCCACTTGCAAACGAATAGGACAGTTTTTTTTTTGTTATTTTTGGTATAAATTTTTGTAACTAATTATATCATATATATTTTGTACCACTTAATGTTTTGTAACTGTTTGTGTTGAGACAGTTATAAATGTTTCATTTATGTCTCTGAACCATTTTGTTTATTTTAGAAAAGTCTCCCAACTCCTGTTTGTGTTCTTTATTTTAGGAAAGAAGAGCCCTTTTTCTTTTTCCGGCAAGATTAGGATTCTTCGAAGCGGCTTCCTTATTTCAAAATAGCTAGAGGTCTTTCTTGTTGTTTTTAGTTGCCCTTTTGTCCAGGAGATTTATGTAAGTATCCATTTGTTGCATTTTTTTGTAGTTGCCCCAATCCAACCCCATTGCCATTCACTTATTCACGACTCAGCTCTCCAAATAAGTCCTGAATGCCGTTCGCATAGTTTCGTTTATTTTGCTTGTCCCCACGCCTTTAATTTCTGTTCCCAATTTTGAACCCTTATAGCAAAGACTTATTTCGCTGGAAAATGCCAAGAAATAGAAGACTTACAAAACAAATATGATAACTTTAATCTCCATAAGAAAGTTAAAGAATTAGCTGGGGTAGCAAAACAAAAAACCTCAAGCATACTATTGGACAAACAGGGAAACATTTTAGTGGAGACAGAACAAAAATTAGGAAGATGGAAAGAATATATAGAGGAATTATTTCATGACCAGAGACAGGAAAATATATATATAAAGATAATCAGAGTAAAGACGAGAGACCTGAAATAACAAAGTGAGAAGTTATGCATGCAGTAAAGTCCATGAAAAATAATAAAGCTGGTCCAGATGAAATACCAAGTGAATTGCTAAAACTGGTCAATGAAAAAAACATAGATCTTTTAGTCCAACTACTGAACACAATCAGTCAGAAGTCAGAATTGAAAAAGCACGTGCCAACTTCGTGAAAATGAAAAAGATTTTATGCAGCAAAGATCTGACATTGGCCCTCAGAATAAGGCAAATTAAAGGCTATGTACACAGTGTACTATACTATGGAGCTGAATCATGAACATTAAACCGGAATACAATAAATCGGCTTAACGCGTTTGAAATGTGGACATTTAGAAGATTGTTAAGGATTCCATGGGTAGATAGAATCACGAATACAGAAGTGTTAAGGAGAATAGGCGGAGAGAGGAAAATGGAAAATACAATAAAAGAAAGGAAATTACAATATCTCGGACATGTGATGAGAGGCGAAAGATACAACATCTTGAGACTCATAATTCAAAGAAAAGTAGAGGGTAGGAGAAGCGTAGGAAGAAGACGCGTTTCCTGGTTGAAGAACCCGAGAGAGTGGTTTGGTTGCAGCTCAAGGTAATTGTTCAGAGCAGCTGCCTCGAAGGTCAGAATAGCCATGATGATTGCCAACCTTCGTCGCGGAGATTGCACTTAAAGAAGAAGATAGCAATACCCCATGTGGTAGGCTAAATATTTCGTTATACTCTTGAGAATAAATTATTATCTTCCTCTTACAATTTGACAATGGTCAGAACACGCTGGAAAAATAAAGGAAAATACCTTCTGAATTGCTCGATAACAAAGCTTGGAAGTGCGGTTCAAGTATGTTTATGTACGATGAAAACATGACTTTATTATCTTATAAACCTAAGAAAAATAAGACAGTTCTTCTACTTTCAACTATGCCTTTGTTGGGAAACATTAATCATGAAACAACAAACCCCGAAAATAATTCATACATATAATTCAACTAAAGGGGCTGTAGATACGTTTGACCAAATGTCAAAGAACATTTGCTGTAATAGGAAGACTAGAAGGTGGCCGCTATGCATATTTTACAATATGATGAATATTGCAGGAATAAACGCTTTTGTAATCTACCATCACAATGCAACTAAAAATAAAAAGAAGCCATTATCAAGGTTACATTTTATGCTGAAACTTCATGAACAATTAACGAAGCCGTGGCAAGAAATAAGACTCCAAACAGTACCAAGTCTCAAAGAGAGTCTTTTCATGCTTTGGAATTTAACGCATGTTGCGGCCTTGGAGAACGCCGAGGTTTCCAAGGGAAAGGAAAACGGACTTACTGAAGTTTATGTTCTACAGTCAAGAAACGAATGACAACTACCAAATGTTACAAGTGTGGGAGTGCCTTGTGTGGAGAGCATTAAACAAAAATGTGTATGGAAAGTGTACATCAATAGAAGGTTATCGTTTCTATATTTGTAATGTTTATTATATGCACAAGTTTATAGTGTGCATATTATTACAAGATTCTGTTCTGTGTCAAAAGTATCTATTTTATGTTGTTTATGTTTGGAATATTAATATTTCAATTTTTTTTATTTGTATCGTTCCTAAATAAACTTCTCTTGAATTTTAACCATTTTGTTTTAATTAGATATGAAATAAAAAGAAATTACTAGACCTAAATCAGTGAGTAGGTACATAAAATTTACGTATAGTTAGCATTTACTTATATTAAAGAAACGTTAGTATTCTAGGGTTAAATTTTCATAGCTTATTACGGCCTTTAAAAAAGAAAAATAATATATACAGGGTGAGTCATAACTATTGGGACATAGACTAAGGACAGGTTATTTGGACCAAAATATGGCTATTGGGCCAAATATGCCTTAATAAAATGTTGCTGAGAAAAAAGATACAGGGTGTTAAAGTTAATTTTTGTTTTTCGTTTTTTGCTAATAGTTTCCCTGTATATTTATAAATTGCTATCAAAATTGGCACAGAGGCATAATCTTAGACAAGAAATAGTATTTTATTTACAATTTCACTATCAAATACCAAACTAATAAACAAAGTTGCAACTAACGTAAGGTTTCCGTTTTGACGATAATTCGAAACTAAACACACTTTAACTTAAAAGAACTCACAAAAACTCAAACTAAATGTTCTACATGGTCTCCTCCGATTTCTATGCCTTTTCTAATTCTTTTTATAAAGGATTTTCGGACGTTAAAAAAATATTATTCTGTCCCCTTATAAGATTAGCTGCATTTTGAATGTATCTCCAAAGTTCGTCTCGTGTATAAATTTCATTGGCATAAACTAAGGACTTCATTTGTCCCCAAAAATAAAAATCTAGCGGGTTGTACTCAGGACTTCTTGGTGGCGCTCCATCCTGCATAAACCACATTTTTCTTCTTACATCCAGTGACAGATCATCTAAAATATCACTAAGAGTATTTTCCAAAAAGAATAAATAAGAATCTCTATTTAAATTCGGAGGAAGAACATAAGGCCCTAGTAGTTGGTCGCCTATAATGCCACACCAAATATTCAATTTAAACTCATGCTGAAAATGTCTAGCTTTAATAGCATGCGGGTTTTCTTCTTCCCAATAATGACTATTTCGCCAATTAAAAACCCCTCGTCTGGGAAAAGTTGCTTCGTCGGTGAACATAATATTCTTAATAAAGTATCTGTCATTGCGATGTTTATTCAGAATACGTTGGCAAAACTGTAACCGTCGTGGAAGATCTGTTGGAAGTAAATTTTGAACAGGAGTGAAGTGAAAAAGATGGAGGTTCTCTTTATTTAGAATTCTAACAATAGACGACTGACTTACTTCTGTTGCTGCTGATAGATGTCCTGAACTTATTTCAGGATTTTCATCTACTCGAACCAAAAGTTCATCTTCTTGATTAGGTGTGATTTGTTTCGGTCGACCACCCCGATTTTTAGTGTGAAATGACCCAGTTTCACCTAAACTACGATATAATCTTGCAAAAGTTTTGTGATTTGGTTGCCTTCTGTTTGCGTATAACATTCCATATCTTCTGGCAGCCGAGCGACCGCAAAAATTTTCTTGTGCGTATATGCAAATCATATCTCGCATTTCTTCATTAGTAAAATGATTGTGACGAGGCATTTCAATCAAAAAAAAGTAATGATTACTTTTAAAAAATGCAACATTACACTACACTGTCACATCAAAAATAATTTACTTTGAACACAATGACATTTATCAACAACAATTATCTGACAGTTCAAAGCATACTTTTCATAAATGAAATAATATTTGAAATCCTTTTTTAAGACTCTAAGCAGTTCGACTGCGTTTTTATCGAAAACGGTTGAAATTCTCATGTTTAAACAAGAGTACCAATTTTACGTACAAATGATGTTTACGTCATATTTTCCAATAAAAATTACTAAAAAGTTTCATCAGAAAAAGTTTAGACTCAATTTGATCATTAGGAATGATCCACGTGGCGCCCTCTATGACAAAACGTGTAATTGTAAATAAAATACTATTTCTTGTCTAAGATTATGCCTCTGTGCCAATTTTGATAGCAATTTATAAATATACAGGGAAACTATTAGCAAAAAACGAAAAACAAAAATTAATTTTAACACCCTGTATCTTTTTTCTCAGCAACATTTTATTAAGGCATATTTGGCCCAATAGCCATATTTTGGTCCAAATAACCTGTCCTTAGTCTATGTCCAAATAGTTATGACTCACCCTGTAGACAATGTCGCCCACGTATTTAAAAAATTACTTGTTAAACATTCGACAAAGGTTACCTATATAAAAGTTTATTAATTGTGATATTATGTGTAGTTCAGAATTTTTTGCTACTAGAAAATTCTTATTTAAATATAATAATCGTTGATTTATTGTTGGATTTTAACATTTAACTATCTATCATTAACTATTGTCGTTGTGTAGTAGACAAAATAGGTATGCAATTTTTAAAATACCTTTTCGAATTTGGAAAAGTCTTTGGACCAATTCCAATAAAGATGAGCAATTTTGGAAGCGCTTGTTATTTTATAGTTGTATTACTGTTTGTAATTCTCTCATTATATTCATATATTCAAGAAAGTTTCAGAAGCCATTTGTTCACTGCAGGTTTTATAGAAATACCCCTCACCTGCTACATCACCTCAATTGCAATGCTTCACATTTTTTATTTGTTGGGCAAATTTTTAAATAACAAGAGCTGGGTCTTTTTGATAACGAATATTAGCAAATTTCGTCAAGTAAATAATAGCATGAAAACAGCTTACTATACCACCTTATCATTAGTAATTCTTTGTTTATCTATATATATGGACATATGGAATTTTACGATGTTCAAAGTGAATTATGTGGTTTCCACTAAAATTATTTTTCGAACTGTGGAAAACTTTGAAATCTTTTATATCACCTTATTATGTTGGAAAATCTGTGATGTCATTAACGAAAATTATAATTTTCTTAAACAAATCATCAGTTACAGTTTTTCTACAAGATATGACAATTATCAACTTTTTTTGATAGAAGTTTTTAATTGTAAACGGTATTTGTTGAAGCTTCACTTAATGTCAGCTCACTTGGAACGAACTGCTGGAACGATTATTTTTACATGTTTTGCAAAGTCGTTCTTTAGTATGATAATTTTCTTGGATCTTGGAATAAATATATCAACATATATGTCATTTAAGATGTTTAGCTCATACGTAGTGACCTACTTTAAATATAGCGTGAGTAGACTATTTTTAATAAATATCACAAACATGAAACAAGGTTTTAACTTTTTTAAATATCTTCTTTTTCGCCATAAAAAATACCTATTTATCGTTGGAAAGTACCTATTCTACAGCTGTGGTTGTCTTCCTATTCTCAATACTTGTCGCCATCTATCTCTTACCTTCTCATCTTCTTCCTCTAAGTTCCGTCTTTTCATTTCTTCGTCTAATTTATCTCCCAAGACCTCCTGGATCTACCTTTTTTTCTCCAAGGGAGTCCAAGCTGTTACTTTCGATATTTCTTTCTCTCTCTCTCTCTCTCTCTCTATATATATATATATATATATATATATATATATATATATATATAGTAGTTAGGTATTATTGACTGACACGTTATGTAAAATAAAGTTTTATTTTGGGGTTGCAGTCATTAATAGGGCAGGAAAGTGAAACTCTTTGTTCTTTATCTAGCTTTCGCAAAGTTTATTTGCTTCTTCAGGATGTGCTAAAATATGGTATCAGTAAATACAATGAAATTAAAATTAAATAGCATTGTATAAAACTAGTATAAAAACTTACAACATGAGGTTAATCCATTAAATTTTCAAATTTACAAAACATTAAAACTTAACTTATTAAAATTATCTAGTTATGTAAGTACAATATTTTAATTTTATTTTAAGAACCTTAACTACAATTATAACTTTCCTAAAAACTATTAACATGCTAATCGTTTCTACAAATTCTTAAAAACTAACGGAGAATTATACATATTAAATATTTCGATTCTATTGTCTTATTCACTGTACAAGTTCATTTGGAAAACCCGGTCGTATTGTTCACTTCACTTAAACTTCCTCACGTCACTCGAATATATTTTACAAAGAAAATAATTTATTCATATCTTAAATTTTGTTTACTACAGGTAATCCAAAGATAATGGACTTTCGTTTCTTTGAAATATCTTTAGTTTATAGTTTATCAGTTGAAATATTTTGAATTATTATATTTTATAATTTGAAATATATTAAGAGCAAACCAATATTATTTTTAATTTTTACATAGCATAACAACTCTCCAGGATATCTTGAAAATCTATTTAGATGGTCTATTTAGTAATTTTAATTTTATCTTTGGCGGATAAAATGAATCATAACAATATATATATATATATATATATATATATATATATATATATATATATACATATATATATATATATATATATATATATATATAAATGAAGTGACACTAAATAGAAAAAAGAATGAAATAACCACATAAGCAGAATGGGGGAGACACGTGTGGTCATAATAGCAAGAGATAAATCATTAATCGGTAAAAGAAGTATCGGCCGACCGCGCAAAAAGTTGAAGTGACAACCTTCCATAGAGGTATCAATCCGCCAATGAACGAGCATGATTGCTTATAAAGAGGAAGAAGAATAAGACGATAAAAAAATATAACTTCGATACGCCAAAATTTATCGGGACACCATGTATATTTCAAAATAATTTTAAAATATAGCTTTTATAAAACTTACAAACTAATAATTTACAAACTAATACAATTTTTTTTACTCTTTCGCTGTAATCTTCCATTCCGTTAGTGGTGATTCACCTTGTATCATCGAGCAAAAAGACAAAAGAGGGAATGTAAAGGTAGTGAGGGCAAAAATATTGTTGGACAGGAAGTGCCATCTTGAGAGGCCACATTAAACAAGGAAAGAGAGGCTCTTTCCTTGTTTAAGAAATCAAATTTAGTTGGGTTATGTTATTGCTGATGTTATTGTTTGTCCCAACTGTCACATGAAAGATTATTTGTATTTTCTATTGAAGTTTTTTAACAATTGTTTCACATTTTAGACTATTATTGTTATTATATAATTAAAACTTTATTGTGTTCTAGTGTTAAAAAAAGTATTTTAAGTGTATTATGTATTAATATTATGTAATATTAATATTATGTAATATAACAAATAAATAGATAAATTAAAACCCCTACACCACTGTATGATTATTGTGAAGTGTCATGAAATTTAAATTTGGCGCATTCGCATTTCCGGATATGTCCGCCATCAGAGGCCACTTTTTTGGTCTCCTTTTCATAATGATTAGATTCCCTCTTTTGTCTTTTTGCTCGATGCCTTGTATACAAGGAAAAATTTTTATGTACGTAATTATTGTTATTACTTACATAAAAATAAAATTAAAGCTGCACTTGTGTTTTTTACTTACATATTATCTAAAGCGTTTATAAATATGTAATGTTAAACAATAGTATAATTGAACTATTTTTATTGGTCCTATAATAATCACATACCTATATCCTTCAATTAAAGAAACAAATATTTATAATGCATTATTCTGTATTCAAATATACATATTCTTTTATTAGTGAAATTAATTCACTACAACTACACAGTGCTGAATACAGCTCTGATTAGAATGAATCATATATGGACAATCTAATAGCAACACTTGCCTGAGAGTTTTGGCAACACTGATCTGCATAATAACAATATTATTTTCTTAACGTGGAATGCTGTATAGACATGTAATAAACAAGAACAAACTCGTATTTGCTAATAAAGTTAAACAGTTAAACAGAATTTACCAATCAAAAATTAAAACTAGACATGTAATAAGTTAAAACAGACTCATATTAGGAAATATTAGATTGCAGAATAGTAGTAATAGTATTAATAGTAATTAGATGGTATTATGAGGTTTTTTCCTCGTTTTCGCTCATAATTTACTATGGAATCACTAACAGGAGATTTTTACTGTCATCATGGCATGTGTTTGTCTTTTTAAAGACAAATTACAAGCCATGATTTTTTCTGACGTATATTCTCAAGTTAAAATTGATTTCATGTAATCGAATAAACTATCTAACAAGTAAAGTCGTCCCAGGAACGCAACTCAACAATATTGGAAATATCATTTTAAAGTCGTCTACTTTAAAATTTATAATGTATGTCTGAATTATGAGTCAGATAAAATTAAATTATTAGAAGAATTTTTCACCAAGTAACAAAAAAAACAAAATTTGTTTAATTTACTAATGTTTGTATTTTGAGAACGATTTCCAAAGTGGAAATTGAACCGTCAATAAACGTACTTTACCCTTTAATTGTGGCTTATTCCCATTTAAACAGACGAAGATATTTAATTTATTACTACATTTATTCAACGATATTAATGTTCGGAAATAATATTATCCATGTATATAAAAATTTACTTAATAAAACAGCGCATATCAAATACGAGTATTTTATTATTTCTGATTTTAAGTTTAGTATTTTTCGCTAATATAAAATTCTAATGCAAGTATAATTATCGTTCAATTGTCAATCGATTTTAATGTTTAGCTGCCTATCATTAAATGCTGTCTTTGAGTAAAAACAGTATGCAGCTTATAACGTTCCTTTTCAAATTTGGCAAAGTCTTTGGCCCGGTTCCAATAAAGATGAGCAATCTTGGACGCATTTCCTACCTTTTAGTGGTATTACTGTTCGTAATGCTTTCATTTGGTTTATACATTCGTGAAGATGTCAACACCACTATTTATACTAAAGGCATTGTAGGAATGCCTCTAATTTTGTACGTCATCTCTATTCATATGCTTCACCTATTTTATTTGCTGGGAAAATTTTTAGATAACAAGAGCTGGGTGTTTCTGATAAACAATATTAGCAAGCTTCGTGGAATAGATAATAGCATAAAAACAGCTTACTATACCACCGCGTTATTGATCATTGTTTGTTTTACTCAGTGTATGGAGACATGGAATTTTCTGGCGTTTGAATCGAATTTTGTGCTTTACATCGGAATGATTTTTCGAATTCTGGAAAACATTGAACTGCTTTATGCCACTTTATTGTATTGGAAAATCTGTGAAGTTGTCAGTGGAAATTACAGTTTTCTTAAAGAAATCATCAGTTATAATTTCTCTACAAGATACGATAATTATCAACATTGTTTGATAAAAGTTTTCAATTGTAAACGGTATTTATTAAAGCTTCACCTGATAGCAACTCACTTGAAACGATCTGCTGGAAAGATACTTTTCACATGTTTTGCAAGATCGTTCTTTAGTATGGTCATTTACTTGGATCTTGGAATCAACGTGGCAGGAATAATGACACTAAAGATTTTCACTTCATATGTAATGGCCTACTTTAAATATAGCGTGAGTATACCACTATCAATAATTAGCACAAAAATGTCCCCATTTATGACTAAATTGTTCTTTTTCTTTTAACTTGTGATACTTTATACCTTATTGGAAACGTTGGTTTTGAGATTTGTGAACTCTTTTTAAACATTTTTTTTGCATGTATCTACAATCAATACTATATCGCTAAGGTAAAAACTTTTTGTATGGTTTAATATGCTGTAGATTTTTTGTATCAAAGTTTTTATTCCTTTAATTTTTCTGAAAAGATATAAGGAGTGGTTTAGAACTTGAAAGTATAAGAACTTTGTAACCGAATTTTCTACACAATATTCTAATGCTCGTCTGCTAGACCTTCTGCAGTAAAAAAGAAAAAGCAGAAATCGAGAATACGTTGGCGTTAGTTATTTTATGAAACAAAAACGGAAAATTGGTGAGCGATCTAAGGAAAACCTTGCTCCTTTTCCTTAGATTTATCAGTGTCAATATAAATCTCAAAAAATATTACGTTAGCGTTATGAAATATCGGTTCTTGATATCGATTCATTAATCTCGATCATTTACTCTAAGCAAGTATGTTCTACTATTGTACTATACATATTCTTACGTCTTTTTCCTTAAACATTTTAGGCTTCTTCGCATTTCTTCAATAATTGGCCATTTTTTCTATTCTTTACTGTTAATAATTTCTTTATATTATTGTTTGTGCAGACTTGTATTGTCTCCCAACGACGCTCACAGCGCAGACGCTGATCAAATTTTTTTAAATATCGAATCTTCCAACGAAGCTCGTAATACAACCAGCGATTAAGAATCTTAAATCAAATAAATAATATCTTCCTCTTTGTCTTATGATACAATATTGTTTGTGTGTACTTTAGTACACATTGTAATTTGTAACGAGATTTAATTAAGCATCCAGAAATCAGATTTAAGTAACCCAATTCAGTTTAAAAATTTAAAATCCTTTTAATAATATTAATGATTGCTTATTGCTCAATGCGATTGTTTGTTAATGATAAATATCGGTGTAATTAGAACATGCTAACCAAGAAGCTGACGTAGTGAAATTTGCAATGTAATTAAAAGCTTATTTAATATTGTGTACAAACTATATTAGTAAAACATTATTACATAAACAAAAGTACGTGAGTTAAATAGCTGGAAAATAACGGAAGTAGATTATTAAGAATTAATAATTATGTCATCCGTCAACTGGGTACTCTCCCTATTATTGTACTTAAAGAAACAATAAAGTTATTATAAGTATCCAATGAATTTGAATTAATCAACCCCACGCAGGGGGTAAACTATCCCTAGAGTTCCCGTGCTGACTCACCTGACAACATTATAAGAAATCAGATAGATTATATAACAGTACCAACAAGATATAAAAACATGATAAAATCATCAAAAACGTACCCTGGTGCCGATGTTCCTACGGACCACAATCTGTTGGTATGCAGAATGGTCATGAGAGTAAAACGGCTCGAGAAAAGATCTACTTTAAACACAATTGATATTAAGAAACTCACTAACCCAGAAACCGAAATAAAAGTACGAGAACAACTAGGTAAGAAAATAAACGACATTAACGAGAACACGTCGGACATAAGAGAGAGACGGGATAAATCGAGAGAAGCAATCCAAACAACACGCGCGACTTTATTAAAGCTTGACAGACAGAAGAAAAAAGAATGGATGTCTGATGAGATAATGGATATGATGGATGAAAGACGTAAATTAAAGAATAAAAATGAAGAAAAATACAAGCAGATCCACAAAATCATAAGAACGAAAATTGGAGAAGCCAAAGAAAAATGGTTTTCCAATGAATGCAGGGAAATAGAACAATACGAACGGAAATACGACAATTACAATATGCATAAAAAAATAAAATCAATGACAAACAAGAGGAGATTCAATAAGTCACCCAACAGCATAAAAGATGGCGATGGAAATCTTCAACTTGGAGCCATCAACGATCTTAGAAACATGGAAATCATACATAGAAAAATTATTTGCATCTGACAGGACTGACGATCACCTATATGGAGAAGGAGAAACAGGTCCTTCAATCCTTAAATTGGAAGATACCATTGCAGCACTAAAAAACAATAAGTCAACAGGTCCGGACAATGTACCCTGCGAAATATTAAAGATCCTATGTAAATCAGACAAACAGTTCCTTGATAATCTAGTTGTACTTTTTAACAACATACATAATAGCGGTAAAATCCCGGAGAACTGGCTACAGTCAACATTTATTACAATCCCGAAGAAACCAAATGCCCAGATCTGTGATGACTACCGGCTTATAAGCTTGATCAATTATGTCACTAAAGCGTTCACTAAGATTATTCATAGAAGAATATATGTATATGATAAATGTGATCTTATCTTATCAGAAAAATTGACTTGACATAATTGACAGATTTATTTTTAATCGTTCAAGTACACTACTGTTGCACTTATAAGTATTAGACAAATATTTTCCTCCAATTACTGAATACATTTCACTAATTATAACTTTCATAACTTACATATTACGTTACTCGTGTTTAGAATATCCAGTGGCACTTCGACATAGACATAATAGAAATGTGTTGGGTTTTAAAAAGTGATATATATTTCTTTAAACTTATTACTAAAGCTGGAAAATATTGGGGACCTTTTCCCATAAAATGTCATTTCTATGGTAAAATATGCTATTTCATTACAGCAATAATTTTTTCCGTTTTCTCTGTTATTAGTATTGTCTTTGAGTTTAGGAGGTACTTATCAAGATATCAATTGAAAGCTACTGAAATTGTCTTATCTAGCTTTAACATTTTAACGTTAATTAGTCATCATATTTACTATTTATATTATGGAAAATATCAAAACATAAATAGCTGGAACCATTTTTTCCAGAACATAGAATCTTTGGAGCCACTTTCGACTGACATTCACGCATCTCGACATCTACTAAAAATTGTTTCTACGGTGCTACTCTTTGTTTGTCCATATTGTATTTTATTGAAATTTAATGGCTTCGTGGATTTCAAAAATTGGTATAGCAACTTTACCAATATATTTTGGACCATAACAAATTCTCAAATTTTCTATTTCGTAATATTTTGGTGGGAAACTTGCAACATTCTTTCCGCTAGATATAACTTTCTAAAAAATGTTGTCATCAAAATTTACGATATTCAAGATGAAGATATAGTAATCCGACAAAGAAGAATAAAAGTAATAATAGATACACTGATAAATCTTCACGAAACCACAGCATATCTGAACAAAGCAGCAGGATTTTTTGCCCTAGCTTTAATTGTAACGTGTTTTCAAGATCTGTTATGTTGTTTCAACTTAAGCTTGTTCATATTAAAAATAGTTGACGATGTAATTTATCAGTTAGGCTGGTATATTGTATCATGTCTGTTATCTATGGTAAGTACAAAAAGAATTAGACTAAAGAAATTAGCAAATAAAAACTCTTTTTTGTGATATTCGTTGATATAGATACCGTATACATGGCCTACTTTGCCCAGTAAATTTTAGTTTTATTTAAATATTTCTTTTCTTAACACATATTAATAAATACAAAAATTATTTTGAGAACTCGCGACAGTGGCGCACCCAGAATTTGCCTGATGGGGGGTTTCGAATTTTTTTTATGCTTATTTTATGCTAAGTGTTTTCTTTAACAATGTTTTAAGTATATCAAAAAACTAAATAAAGAATACTTTTTATTGACGTTGCTAATGGCAATATTAGGATTATAGATCTTCCATTATTGCCACCCATGTCAATATTAGGCACTGCAGAACTACAGTTAACAATAACACATTTTTCTAAAAAATAAAGGCAATTAAATAATATAAACGTAACAAACATTTCTCAAAAAATATAACTTAAGAACAGTGAGGGCAAGTAAACTTTTCTTTGTCATCTTTAGTCAGTCCTCCACAAGCCTCATGGATATAACGGTAGCGCACTATGTACAATCGCATAAGTCTTCTTTACTGCAGATTTTACATGGAAAACAACACCAAGATTCTTCATTACTTGATTTTTTGTCGTACTGCTTATTGCTTTTTGATTGGATTATTCCAATCCTTTGATTGGATTATTTATTGGATTGGTTAGGACAATAATTACTCAAGAAACAAAAGTTATATAGTGCCGATGTGCGCTTCCACCCTGGGGCTGTTTGCCACCCTTTTTCTATATATATATATATATATATATATATATATATATATATATATATATATATATATATATATATATATAGATATAGTTGGTTAAAGTTTGCTTTATAGCGCATGAACCACTGGTCTCCGAACCTTTGACCCTTCACCCTTTAAACATGAAGAACTTTATAATGTTTTAACATTCCTATACTTATAGCCCGTTAAATTACCTGTAAAATCGTTTTTTATGCATATTTTAGCATCAAAATTACCCGAGTTATTGTAAAAAAAAAAGGTTGCGGGTCAGCGTGTGGCGGTCGGAGGCTGGGATTATTTTGCAATGCAACATGCGGAACATGCTGTGGTGACAATTGCCAAAATTGTCCTCCAGTAAACGAAGACCAATAATTGGACGGTGAAAATTATGATTCCGATGATGAATAGATATTCATTTATTTTATACCTCGTTTTATATAAATATTATTTATTTTTAGTTTTTTTGGAAAATAAAAAAATTGTAATTTATTATAAACTAAATTTTTTCTATTTAAGTCCATGCCTAAGTTAAGGATTTAAGGATTTTATTTTCATCAAAAGGGTTGCTTGTAAGGGTTGAAAAAAGTAGGCTCATTTTATAGGAAAAAAATTAATTTTTGTCTACAAACAATGCACTCTAAAAATGTTTCAAAACGTTAAAAATATTTTTTAATTAATTTTTGACAAAGGGGGTGGTTGTGAAGGTTAAAATGTTGAAATTATAATAAAATGTTATTTTATAAACAAGAAATTAATTTTTGTTTACTAAAATGCACTCAAGAAATGTTTCAGACCAATAAAAATATGATAAATTTATTTTTTAAAAAAGGGGTTGGTTATGAGGGTTAAAATGTTGAAATTATAATAAAAAGTTATTTTATATGCAAAAAATTAATTTTCGTTAACCAAAATGCACTCAAGAAATGTTTCAAACCGATAAATTATTTTTTAATTCATTTTTAATAAATTTTTGTCATCAGGGTGGTTGTAAGGGTTGAAAATTTCCAATAAATAAAATATTATTGTATAGCTAGGGTATTAATTTTTATTTGTATTTAAATACATAATTGAAATGTCTCAAGCTGTTACGACTTTTTTTTATATTATTTTTATAAAAAAGTATTAGCTTTTAAGGGTTTTTAAAGAGTTTTAAGGGTTAAAAATTGTGAATAAATAATTTTCGTATTAAAAAACACATTACAATATTTACCTTATGCGAATAAACAAGATTTAAGTGCAAAAAATAATTAAATCCGTGTTTTTCCCAGTTTCTTCAATGATGGGTAGTTTTCACCCCTTAAAAACAAAAAGCACACCTAGAGCGTATATAACTTTTGAAGTGGAGGGTAAGATAAACTTAATTTGGAATTTTCAAAGAAATCGATGGAGTTATAAAAAATTCGGAGGTATTACCATATTTTAAGCCTCAGTAACTGGATTAACAGTATTGGCAATATTGGCAATATTGGCCTCAACAATATTGGCAATATCATTTTAAAGTAGTCTACTTTAAAATGTATAATGTATGTCTGAATTGTCAATATAAATAAGTCAGATAAAATTAAATTATTAGAAGAACTTTTCATCAAGTAACAAAAAAAACAAAATTTGTTTAATTTACTAATGTTTGTATTTTGAGAACGATTTCCTAAGTGGAAATTGAAACGTCAATAAACGTACTTTAACCTTTAATTGTGGCTTATTCCCATTTAAATAGAAGAAGAAGATATTTAATTTATTACTACATTTATTCAACGATATTAATGCTCGAAAATAATATTATCCATGTATATAAAAATTTACTTTATAAAACATGAAAAACAGCGCATATTAAATATTTTAATATTTCTGATTTTATGTTTAGTATTTTTTGCTAATATAAAATTCTAATGCAAGTATAATTATCGTTCAATTGTCAATCGATTTTAATGTTTAGCTGCCTATCATTAAATGCTGTCTTTGAGTAAAAACAGTATGCAGCTTATAACGTTCCTTTTCAAATTTGGCAAAGTCTTTGGCCCGGTTCCAATAAAGATGAGCAATCTTGGACGCATTTCCTACCTTTTAGTGGTATTACTGTTCGTAATTCTTTCATTTGGTTTATACATTCGTGAAGATGTCAACACCACTATTTATACTAAAGGCATTGTAGGAATGCCTCTAATTTTGTACGTAATCTCTATTCATATGCTTCACCTATTTTATTTGCTGGGAAAATTTTTAGATAACAAGAGCTGGGTGTTTCTGATAAACAATATTAGCAAGCTTCGTGGAATAGATAATAGCATAAAAACAGCTTACTATACCACCGCGTTATTGATCATTGTTTGTTTTACTCAGTGTATGGAGACATGGAATTTTCTGGCGTGTGAATCAAATTTTGTGCTTTACATCGGAATGGTTTTTCGAATTCTGGAAAGCATTGAACTGCTTTATGCCACTTTATTGTATTGGAAAATCTGTGAAGTTGTCAGTGGAAATTACAGTTTTCTTAAAGAAATCATCAGTTATAATTTCTCTACAAGATACGATAATTATCAACATTGTTTGATAAAAGTTTTTAATTGTAAACGTTATTTATTAAAGCTTCACCTGATAGCAACTCACTTGAAACGATCTGCTGGAAAGATACTTTTCACATGTTTTGCAAGATCGTTCTTTAGTATGGTCATTTACTTGGATCTTGGAATCAACGTGGCAGGAATAATGACACTAAAGATTTTCACTTCATATGTAATGGCCTACTTTAAATATAGCGTGAGTATACCACTATCAATAATTAGCACAAAAATGTCCCCATTTATGACTAAATTGTTTTTTTTCTTTTAACTTGTGATACTTTATACCGTATTGGAAACGTTGGTTTTGAGATTTGTGAACTCTTTTTAAACATTTTTTTTGCATGTATCTACAATCAGTACTATATCGCTAAGGTAAAAACTTTTTGTATAGTTTAATATGCTGTAGATTTTTTGTATCAAAGTTTTTATTCATTTAATTTTTTCTGCAAAGATATAAGGAGTGGTTTAGAACTTGAAAGTATAAGAACTTTGTAACCGAATTTTCTACAAAATATTCTAATGCTCGTCTGCTAGACCTTCTGCAGTAAAAAAGATAAAGCAGAAATCGAGAATACGTTGGCATTAGTTATTTTATGAAACAAAAACGGAAAATTGGTGAGCGATCTAAGGAAAACCTTGCCCCTTTTGCTTAGATTCATCAGTGGAAATATAAATCTCAAAAAATATTACGTTAGCGTTATGAAATATCGGTTCTTGATATCGATTCATTAATCTCGATCATTTACTCTAAGCAAGTATGTTCTACTATTGTACTATACATATTCTTACGTCTTTTTCCTTAAACATTTTAGGCTTCTTCGTATTTCTTCAATAATTGGCCATTTTTTCTATTCTTTACTGTTAATAATTTCTTTATATTATTGTTTGTGCAGACTTGTATTGTCTCCCAACGACGCTCACAGCGCAGACGCTGATCAAATTTTTTTAAATATCGAATCTTCCAACGAAGCTCGTAATACAACCAGCGATTAAGAATCTTAAATCAAATAAATAATATCTTCCTCTTTGTCTTATGATACAATATTGTTTGTGTGTACTTTAGTACACATTGTAATTTGTAACGAGATTTAATTAAGCATCCAGAAATCAGATTTAAGTAACCCAATTCAGTTTAAAAATTTAAAATCCTTTTAATAATATTAATGATTGCTTATTGCTCAATGCGATTGTTTGTTAATGATAAATATCGGTGTAATTAGAACATGCTAACCAAGAAGCTGACGTAGTGAAATTTGCAATGTAATTAAAAGCTTATTTAATATTGTGTACAAACTATATTAGTAAAACATTATTACATAAACAAAAGTACGTGAGTTAAATAGCTGGAAAATAACGGGAGTAGATTATTAAGAATTAATAATTATGTCATCCGTCAACTGGGTACTCTCCCTATTATTGTACTTAAAGAAACAATAAAGTTATTATAAGTATCCAATGAATTTGAATTAATCAACCCCACGCAGGGGGTAAACTATCCCTAGAGTTCCCGTGCTGACTCACCTGACAACATTATAAGAAATCAGATAGATTATATAACAGTACCAACAAGATATAAAAACATGATAAAATCATCAAAAACGTACCCTGGTGCCGATGTTCCTACGGACCACAATCTGTTGGTATGCAGAATGGTCATGAGAGTAAAACGGCTCGAGAAAAGATCTACTTTAAACACAATTGATATTAAGAAACTCACTAACCCAGAAACCGAAATAAAAGTACGAGAACAACTAGGTAAGAAAATAAACGACATTAACGAGAACACGTCGGACATAATAGAGAGACGGGATAAATCGAGAGAAGCAATCCAAACAACACGCGCGACTTTATTAAAGCTTGACAGACAGAAGAAAAAAGAATGGATGTATGAGGAAATAATGGATATGATGGATGAAAGACGTAAATTCAAGAATAAAAATAAAGAAAAATACAAGCAGATCCACAAAATCATAAGAACGAAAATTGGAGAAGCCAAAGAAAAATGGTTTTCCAATGAATGCAGGGAAATAGAACAATACGAACAGAAATACGACAATTACAATATGCATAAAAAATAAAATCAATGACAAACAAGAGGAGATTCAATAAGTCACCCAACAGCATAAAAGATAGCGATGGAAATCTTCAACTTGGAGCCATCAACGATCTTAGAAACATGGAAATCATATATATAATAACGGATTTATTACGGCTGTCGCCGCTTCTCCGCCCCCAATTTCCATCTTTTTCTGTCATATGCAGTTGCCTCTTCTAAGTCTCTTGCCGCCATTGCTTCATCAATATCGTTGCGCCAACTTCTCCGTGGTCGTCCTCTCTTTCTTCTTTCAGGAGAGATCCATTCCAGTACTCTCCTAGGCCATCTGTACTCTGGCATTCTTTTAACATGTCCGAACCAGATTAATTGTTTTCTTTCTATGTCATCATTGATATTTCTCTCCATTTTCATTTCGTTTCTTATTTGTTCGTTTCTAACTCTCTCCAGTTTCGATCTACCGCAGCTTCGTCTCAGATAATCCATTTCTGTCGTCATAAGTTTGTTTCTATTAGCTTTGGTGACGTCCCATACTTCCGAACCGTAAAGTGTAATACTTTGGACTATACTACCGTAAATGTGTTTTTTGGTTTCTCGTCGAATTGTTTTTTGCCAGAGAAGAGAGTTTAAGGCACGAGTCGCTGATCTGCCCTTGTTTATTCTTTCCCTGATTTCATCTGCGCTATTTCCCTTCTTGTTGAAAATGACCCCCAAATATTTGCAGGATTGCACGCCTTTGATTTTGTCGTCTTCCAAGACTAGGTCACATATTTCATCTGTTCCCACTGAGAGATATTCACATTTTGTCATATTCATGTTTAGACCTGCCACCTCATATTATTCTTGTAGTTTTCTTACCATATAGCTAAGATCGTAGCTGTCTTCGGCAATTACTACCTGGTCATCCGCAAAAAAAAGTGTATATAGCTTGTTTTCTTCCACCGTTATTTCCATTTTTCTACATTTTTTTACCCATTTCACTAAGGATCTGTCCAAATAGATTTTAAATAAGGTGGGTGACAGACAGCAGACTTGTCTTAGTCCTTTTGTTGTTTGAAAAGGAGAGGTGATTTCTTGTCCCATTTTAATTCTTGCAAAGTTTTGTTCGTAATATTTTTGAGTGGCGTTAATAAGAATTGGGTTTATTTTCAAGTTACCCATTTCTATCCATAGTTGGGAGATCGGTACACTGTCATATGCTTTTTCCAAATCTATTAAAGCTATATGAGTTTCTCTATTTCTCTGCACTCGTTTTTCCATTGCAATTTTTAATGTGAAGATATTATCCATAGTGGAGCGTCCGGCCCTAAATCCCGCTTGTTCTTCGGGTTGTTTGTCTTTAATATCATTTTCTATCAGGTTTCGTAGTACTTTTGAGTATAGTCGGCCTATAGTAGCAATCACTGCGATCACTCTATAGTTTTTAGGATCCATCTTTGTGCCTTTCTTGTGTATTGGAGAGATATACGATTGTCTCCATTCTTGGAAATGAATCATGGAAATCATACATAGAAAAATTATTTGCATCTGACAGGACTGACGATCACCTATATGGAGAAGGAGAAACAGGTCCTTTAATCCTTAAATCGGAGATAGAAGATGCCATTGCAGCACTAAAAAACACTAAGTCAACACGTCCGGACAATGTACCCTGCGAAATATGAAAGATCCTATGTAAATCAGACAAACAGTTCCTTGATAATCTAGTTGTACTTTTTAACAACATATATAATAGCGGTAAAATCCCGGAGAACTGGCTACAGTCAACATTTATTACAATCCCGAAGAAACCAAATGCCCAGATCTGTGATGACTACCGGCTTAAAAGCTTGATCAATTATGTCACTAAAGCGTTCACTAAGATTATTCATAAAAGAATATATATGATAAATGTGATCTTATCTTATTAGAAAAATTGACTTGATATAATTGACAGATTTATTTTTAATCGTTCAAGTACACTACTATTGCACTTATAAGTATTAGACAAATATTTTCCTCCAATTACTGAATACATTTCACTAATTATAACTTTCATAACTCACATACGTTACTCGTGTTTGGAATATCCAGTGGCACTTTGACATAGACATAATAGAAATGTGTTGGGTTTTAAAAAGTGATATATATTTCTTTAAACTTATTACTAAAGCTGGAAAATATTGGGGACCTTTTCCCATAAAATGTCATTTCTATGGTAAAATATGCTATTTCATTACAGCAATAGTTTTTTCCGTTTTCTCTGTTATTAGTATTGTTTTTGAGTTTAGGAGGTACTTATCAAGATATCAATTGAAAGCTACTGAAATTGTCTTATCTAGCTTTAACATTTTAACGTTAATTAGTCATCATATTTACTATTTATATTATGGAAAATATCAAAACATAAATAGCTGGAACCATTTTTTCCAGAACATAGAATCTTTGGAGCCACTTTCGACTGACATTCACGCATCTCGACATCTACTAAAAATTGTTTCTACGGTGCTACTCTTTGTTTGTCCATATTGTATTTTATTGAAATTTAATGGCTTCGTGGATTTCAAAAATTGGTATAGCAACGTTACCAATATATTTTGGACCATAACAAATTCTCAAATTTTCTATTTCGTAATATTTTGGTGGGAAACTTGCAACATTCTTTCCTCTAGATATATTTTCCTGAGAAATGTTGTCATCAAAATTTACGATGTTCAAGATGAAGATATAGTAATCCGACAAAGAAGAATAAAAGGAATAATAGATACACTGATAAATCTTCACGAAACCACAGCATATCTGAACAAAGCAGCAGGATTTTTTGCCCTAGCTTTAATTGTAACGTGTTTTCAAGATCTGTTATGTTGTTTCAACTTAAGCTTGTTCATATTAAAAATAGTTGACGATGTAATTTATCAGTTAGCCTATTATTTTGTATCATGTCTGTCATCTATGGTAAGTACAAAAAGAATTAGACTAAAGAAATTAGCAAATAAAAACTCTTTTTTGTGACATTCGTTGATATAGGTACCGTATACATGGCCTACTTTGCCCAGCAAATTTTAGTTTTATTTAAATATTTCTTATCTTAGCACATATTAATAAATACAAAAATTATTTAGAGAACTCGCGACAGTGGCGCACCCAGAATTTGCCTGATGGGGGGTTTCGAATTTTTTTTATGCTAATTTTATGCTAAGTGTTTTCTTTAACAATATATTTTAAGTATATCAAAGTATAAATTAAAATTGTAAAGAATACTTTTTATTGATGTTGCGAATGGCAATATTAGGATTATAGATCTTCTATTATTGCCACCCATGTCAATATTAGGCACTGCAGAACTACAGTTAAGAGTAACACATTTTTCTAAAAAGAAAACAAAGGCAATTAAATAATATAAATGTAACAAATATTTCTAAAAAATATAACTTAAGAACAGTTAGGGCAAGTAAACTTTTCTTTGTAATCTTTAGTCAGTCCTACACAGGCCTCGTGAATATAACGATAGCGAACTATGTACAAGCGCATAAGTGTTCTTTACTGCAGATTTTACATGGAAAACAACACCAAGATTCTTCATTACTTGATTTTTTTGTCGTACTGCTCATTGCCTTTTTCACCATTTTGATTGGATTATTTAATTTTGGTATTGGTGCTAACAAATCTTTGGTAACTTGATAGCTTTACTGTTTAAAGCTGGCTTTCTGTTTACGGTGATTAATTTAATTTCCGGTGTAATCAGCAGTCCTGTATCTTTAAAAGAACTGTTTAAGCATTTGGAGTAAGAAGTTTTTACTTGATTAGAACCCGGATTACATTTTGTTTTTTCTTTTGTAACCGTATTGCCTCTCTTTATATTTTAATTCAATTAGTGGACTGTCATCTTCAGAGCTGCTGCTCCTCTTAGATGTTTTCATAGGTACATCTTAACTAAAGACATCGTCAAGTAAGTCATCGCAAAGACTAAAATCTGATAATAATTCGCTACTTGAGACAGTAATTAAACGCTTCTATTTTTTTGTTATTAGTTTTTTCTTGCATTTGATATCCGCTTGTACTCGTCTCGTTTTTATATGCGGGTTCAACTAACTTGCTAGAACTTCTAACAACATCTGATAAATCTTGGAAGCTACTGTGACTTACTTCGTCTTCTTCCCTGTGAGTGATCAAACGTAGTGCAAAGGCAGCTTCAGGTATAGCGTTTGGTTTAAACGGGTAAATGCCGGTAAATTCAAAACCGGAGATAATATTTGATGGTGTCATTGCTTTTAGATAAAATAGAGTAAACACTTTTACCAAACCTCATTTCAATAATCGCCTTACCAGGGTTTGTTGTTAAAAACTGTAGAACTTCTTGGTCCCAAAATGTCTTAAAGCTTGACAAAACACTGATTTGTCCATAAGTTGCAACTCGTGTGACATGTTGCTAGGGAGATAAAATAAAGTTATGTCCATGAGGCTATTTGTCTCAACTATTGAAATATCTAGGTAACTTTAAGCTCCATCAAATATCAGTAGGCTAGGACAAGGGTTCTGAATGAAAAGAAATGGTCAAGCCACAAAGCAAATGCTTTGCATGTCGTGCTACCTTTATTTGTGACAATAACTTTTGAGCCAGGGGGCAAGTGATCAGACCATTTTGGCCTTTAAATAGCACAAAAGGAGGTACAGATTGACCAAGCGCATTTCCGCAACCTACAATTGACATGTTTTCTCCGTGCTTTTGAGCGCTTCCATTTTAACAAAAACAATTTGTTGCTTATGGATTGTCAGTCTGCATCCTTTTATCGTCCGTAATATATATGCTACCAGGTTTGTCTAATAGGTTTAGTTTTTCTATGGTATCTCTCAGTTTATAAAAAAAGTCATCAATCATATCGCGGAAGAGATTAAAGGAAGAATTCAGGCAGCAAACAGATATATGTACAGCCTCCACTATACTATTAAATATAAAAGCCTAACTCGAACAATATAGATTAGAATATATAAAACGGTGATTAGACCGGTGCTCATGTATGGGTGTGAGACGTGGACCCTGACCAAAGAAACTGAAAGAAAACTTAGATGTTTTAAGAAGAAAATTCTCAGAAGAATCTTTGGGTCTTTTCACGACATTAATAGGAACCAATACTAAATGAGAACAAATGCTGAGGTCAAGCAGATGTATAGAGCGAGCGATATAGTCCAAGAGATTAAATCCCAACATCTAAGATGGACTGGCCATATCCATAGACTCCCTAATAACCGCCTTGCCCAGTTTATATGGGAGGAAGCCCCCATATAAGAGAGACAATATAGAGTCAGATCTAAGAACAATGGGGCTACCCACTGACACAACTATTATGGACGACCCTTCAAAATGGAAGCAAATTGGGCAGTCAGCCAAAACCCAAACGGGTTGTAGTGCTACGAGAAGAAGAAGAAGAAGAATAGGGACATTACCACAGTATTCAACTATAAGAATTTCAAGAAGTTTCTTTTAATAGTTACATAATATACTACTCAACAATTGAAGTGGATAATTTTAAAATTCCTAAAATTAACATATAAAAATATTTTTAAAATAATTGCCTGTACTAAACTCTATATGTTATCTTTATTGCCAATATTTTTTGCATGTGGTTTTTTTCTCCCTATTCTTATCGGCCCTTATCTCGTACAAAGAGAGACATGTTGTTCCAAACATGAATATATCATTCGTATAAAAGTCCTTGTATTGGCTTTACCAGTTGTTAATAAGTCAAGAAACAGTTCAAAAGATTCGTGTGTGTCAAAGGGCGATGGAGCATGCTATGTTGGGCGTTTTACTACGAGACATGATCCCAAATCGCCAGCTACGACAAAGAACAGGAGTGGCTGATGCAGTAGAGAGAGTAGCAACACTAAAATGGAACTGGGCAGGTCACGTGGCTCGAATGACAGACAATAGATGGACAAAGCGGATACTGGAATGGAGACCAAGAGATGATGCCTACCGAAGTAGAGGTCGTTTACCAACACGTTGGACTGACGATCTAAAACGTTGTCATAGGAATTGGATGCAAGAGGCACAAGATCGAAATAGATGGAAAATTATAAGGGAGATCTATGTCCAGCAGTGGATAAGCGAAGATTGAATGATGAATAAGTCAAGAAATCTATTTATCACAAAAACATTATGCCGCAAAGACATTTAGAGCTAGTGCAGCTCGAGCAATTAGTTCGTTAGATCCAACAAGGTATAACTCAACAAGAGGTTGCTATGAGGCTAAATGTGTCGCAAAGTGTGGTCGTGCATGCAATCGGTATGTAGCAACTGGATCTGCAACATACAGGCATGGAGGAGGAAGAGAATGATCTACAACTCGTCGGCAAGACCGTTTTGTAGTTCTGACGGCAAGAAGAAACCCAACATTCACGGCTTCCAGAATTAACAGTATCTTCAGGCATGCTACTGGACGAGCGATTTTTAGTCAAACTGTCAGAAGACGGTTACATGCATCCAATTTAAGAGCTAGATGGCGCGCTACCTATCCACAACTAACTAGGGAGCAGCGTGCATGCAGATATCGCTGGCCGATGGAACACTATCAGTGGAATTTCGAAAACTGGAGGAATTGTCTCTTTACTGAGTCCAGATTTCGTTTGTATACGAATGATGGCCAAATATTGGTGTGGAGGGAAAGAGGACATCGTTACAATGAAAATCTGAGAGTCCCAACCACTCTTTTTGGAGGTAGATCCGTTTGCGTGTGGGGAGGCATATGTTTTGACGGTCGCACGGACTTAGTCGTCTAAACTAATGAGACAATGACTGCTACACGATATCGAGACAGAGTCATAGTACCAATAGTTGTTCCATTTTTTGGTGCAATATGCGAACAATTTGTTCTGATTGATGATAATGCTCGCCCTCACCGTGCGAGAATTGTCAACGAGTGTATAGAAGCTCATGGCATTACAAGAATGAAGTGGCCACCGTGTTCACCTGATATGAATTGCATTGAACATGTTTGGGCCGAAATGTCTAGGCAACAAAACAGGCTCCTTCAACCGCCCCAAACCTTAGATCAGTTCGCCAACTGGGAACTGGGATTTGGGAACGTATACCGTAGCAGTTCATCAATCATTTAATAAGAGGTCTTCCAAATAGAGTTAGAGCTCTAAGGCGACACAGAGGTGGACCCACACACTATTAATTTTTCTTTTTGGGATATTAAAAGTTGAGCAGGAATAGAAATTTTAGGTTGTTAATTTTACAATGTTTGTTTATTTTCTATTTTTTTTTTCTTAAAGAATTTCTTTCTTTCGGTTCATCTGTATGAAAATACGAAGTAAAAATAAATCTTTATTTATATTACTCCGTTGTTTTATTTGACTTTATGAACAAAAAATAAAATACACATTTTCATAATATCCACTTCAATTGTTGAGAAGTGTATTAACCAATGTTATCAGAATTTTTTTTATATTATTGACAATTGTATCTTTAATTATTTAAGTATATTACTCTTATACTTATGATATTAAACTAATGTTTTCTTCCAATTACTTAATACATTTCACTAATTATAACCTTCATAACTTCATAAGTTACTCGTGTTTCAACTATTCAGTGGCGTTTTGACATAGACCTTGTTGAAATGTGTCGTGTTTTAAAAAATGATGTATATTTCTTTAAACTTATTACTAAAGCAGGAAAATATTGGGGACCTTTTCCTATAGAAGGTGATTTCAGTGTTAAAATATGCTATTTTAGTACAGCAATAATTTTTTCCGTTTTCTCTGCTATTAGTTTGGTCTTTGAAATCAGGTTCCAGTCATCGACATATAAATTGAAAGCTACTGAAATTATTTTAATTAGCTTTAACTTTCTAGTGGCAAATATTCATCATTTATACACTGTCTATTACGGAAAATATCACAACATAGATAGCTGGAACAGCTTTTTCCAAAACATAGAATCTTTGGAGACAGGGACTGACATGAACGGATCTCTACATCTATTAAAAATTGGTTCTATGGTGGTACTGTTTGTTTGTCCACAGTTAATATTATTGAACCTTGATGGTTTCGTAGATTTAACAAATTGGTATAACAAATTTTCTAATATATATTGGGGCATAACAAGTTCTCAAATGTTCTATATCGTAATATTTTTTTGGGAAACTTGCAATATTATTTCCTCTAGATATAGCTTCCTGAAAAATGCTGTTATTAAAATTTACAATGATCAGGATGAAGATATAGTTGTGCGACAAAGAAAAATAAAAGGGATAATAAATACACTAATAAATCTTCATAAAACCTTAACATATCTAAACGAAGCAGCTGGATTTTCTGTCCTGGTTCTCATTGTATTGGGGTTTCAAGCTCTGTTATCTTGTTTCAACTTGGGTTTGTTCATAATAAAAATAGTTGATAATGTAATTAAGCAGATATGCTGGTATTTGTTGTCATGTATTTGGTCTATGGTAAGTATCTAACTATCTAAGAGGCTCAGTACAACTTATTGTTTATAGGATAATAAATATCGATTCTCTAATGTCGTATTCATAATACACACATGTCCAAAAGTTTGGAATACGTACAAATAATATATCTACGCCTATGGTGGTTTTAAAACTGTTGTTGATATTCATTCTAGATGGTTTTTAAATGAAAATAGTAAAAAATTTAAATCGTTTTTGTATGATTTTGGTCACATTCAACTGATTAGCGTATTTACACATTATTTTAGTCTTTGTTTAAATTTGAATTGAGACATTTAAAAATGCCTAAAAACGTGATATCTCATTTTGAAAGATCCAGAGTAATTGCTTTGTTACAACAGGACTTTATTTAAAATTATTTCGCGAATATTGCTGATGTTACTCAGAGTGCTGTATCGAAAATTAAAAAAAAAATCCAAGATAAAAATGACGTCAAGGAGCGTCCCAGAAGTGATAGAAATCTATGTATAACAGCAGCACAAGACCGGCAAATAACATTTATTATCTCGTAGAAATCGTCTGGAATCTACAAGTGGTATATACAGAGAAATTTTTAGGCTTCAAGGACTGAATATTTCAAGACAAACAAAAACACGTAGACTAAATGCGGTAAATTTGTATCGTAGAAGACCGCTACGTGTTCCTAAACTAACCTACCAACACAAAATAGTAAAGTTGCAATTTGCTAGAGAAATGGTGCATCATGATCCTAATTGGAATACTGTGATGTTCTCTGTGATTCGCGAAGAACACTGGTTTGTAGGGTCCCAGGACGACAAGCCCCACTAGAAACAGCTAAACCGAGTGTCCCATTTAAAGGTGGCAGTATTATGGTTTGGGGTGGTATTATGAGTGGTACACGGACATCACTGCTGGTTCTGGAGAGAAGAGTCACTGGTGCTGTATACATCAAGGAAGTTTTAAATCCTGTCGTACCTCTATTCCGAGGGGCAGTAGGTGATGAATTTGTGTTTATGCATGACAACGCACCTCCTCATCGAACATCAGCAGTACAAAATTTTCTTAAAGAAGAAGGAATATCTACATTAGAGTGGCCCTTGAATTCCCCCGGCATAAACATTATTGAATATGCTTAGGACATTCTCAAAACACGCTTCAAGAAGCGAAACAATCCCCCTATTACACTTCGAGAACTAAAAGATGCTGCTCATGAAGAATGGGAGAGAATTCCGGAAGCCCAGCTCGACCAGTTAGTCGGCAGCATGCTAAATCGTCTACAGGCTTGAATACAGAGCAATGGAGGAAATACTTATTATTAGTTTTATTAAAAATTATTTTTTTCTATACTAATTTATTTTTAAATGTAAGTTGTACATTGTACAAGTTTTTCACTCCAAGAAAATAAATATTTTTTTCGCATATCGTTTATCTGGTTTTGAGATTTATTTAGTATTGTTGAAAATTGAAACAAAATGATGTTTAACTATTCAGAAGATTTTATATACAAAAATCAATAAAAAGATGAAATATTCCAATATTCCAAACTTATGGACATTTGATTGCTTAGTCTCTAATTTATAATAACACTACTTATGAGTAAATAGAAATAGGGTAGCAGTTCTAGTATATAATAGCTAATAAAGCTGCATATTGATCCAGAACTGTGCTCACTCTTTGGATTTAAATATAATTTAGGTTTATGCTCCCAGAGCTGAGAGCAGTCATGAAAAAGTTGACAAATTTTACCAGCATTTAGACTACATCATAACTAACCCAAAGAAACGCGTAATAATCATTGTGATGGGAGACTTTAATTCCAAACTCTTAACTTTTTACTTCCAAAATAGGAAATGGAGAAATCAGTTACGTAGTCGATAGTATAGATTTGGAATAAGAAATGAACAAGGTGATCGACTGATACAGTTTTTCCAAGAGAAAAACTTAATTATCACTAATATATGTATGTATGGCATTAACAGGCCTTTTAGACCCATTGATAAATGGATAAATTGCATCGTTTTCTGTTCTTAGCTATTAGCTTCCATTCTCTGATTCCCATCTCTCTGACATCTTTCATCACTACATCTCTCCATTTCTTTCTTGGTCTTCCTCTCTTTTTTTGCCCCTAGGTACTCTCCAAACAATATTTTTGACTAGTCTATTACCTTGCATTCCAAGATAACCCTTTATCTGCAAACACCTCCATTTTAAAAACGTTTAACAAAGCGTGTATGAGTTTTGACGAAAAGCAAACAAGGCAAGAGAGACAAGTAAATGATCCTTTTACTCATATCCGCGAAATAATGGATATTTTTATTGAAATATGCCGCACTCATATACTGCATCATCATATCTTACAATTGATGAGCAACTGCTTGGATTCCAGGGAAGATGCCCTTTCAGGATGTACATTCCCAATAAACCTTCAAAGTACGGGATTAAGATTGTTATGTTATGTGATTCTTCCAGTAAATATATGTTGGATGCAAGTCCTTATTTGGGAAAGAAAACTAATACTAATGGTTTGCCACTAGCAGAGCATTATGTCAAAGAACTAACAAAATCTGTCCATGGATCAAATCGGAACGTAATCATGGACAACTGGTTTACGTCAGTGAAACTAGTTAATGAATTATTACAAGAGCCATATAAATTAACAGCAATAGGTACTCTTCGCAAAAACAAAAAAGGAAAATTCCCACAGAGATATTGGAACTAAAAGATCGAAATGCAAACTCTTCGATGTTCTGTTTTGATCAGAAGAAAACTTTGTTATCTTACGTCGCTAAAAAACAGAAATTAGTTTTACTGCTTTCAACTTTTCATGAAACGGCAGAAGTATCAGAAGAAACAGGCAAGCCTAAAATTATAAACAATAACACAAAATTAGGCGTAGATCCTCCTCCTCAGTCCTAATCCCTTTTAGGATGTGGGGACACCATCAGGCCTTTACAGATTTTGCACGATTTCTCTCCAACCTTCTCTGTCCTGGGCTAGGTGTTCGGCTTCATGTAACCCTTGGTTAATCAGTATTTTTGTTTGATCTACCCAACGGCTTGGAGATCTTCCCCTAGGTCTCTTTCCTTCAACTCTACCCTCGACTATCAATTTTTCCATCGTATCTGTTCTTCTAGCAATGTGTCCAAAATACTGCAAATATCTCTGTTGTATTTGTTTAAGCAATCTATCCTTTACTTTAAGTTGTTCTAATATGGATACGTTAGTGCGATGATCAATCCAGGATATTCTTAACATGCGGCGGTATACCCACATTTCAAAAGAGTCTAGTTTATTTTTATCCGCTTTTTTTAAGGTCTACGTTTCGCATGCATATGTAGCTATGGGAAAAATGAGTGCTCTTACCAGCCTTAGTTTTGTGTGTATTGTTATGCTAGAATTTTTCCAAATTGCTACCAGTTCCATCATAGCTGTTCTAGCAATAGTCAACCTTCTACGTATCTCTCTGTCACACCCTCCGTCATTTGTTATTAGGGACCCCAGGTATATGAAACTATTTACTACTTCAAAGCCCCCAATTTTATTACAGCTATAATTTTTTCCGTGTTCTCTGCTATTAGTTTTGCCTTTGAGATCGAGTTGTATTCATCCAAATATAAATTGGGAGCTACTGAAATTATTTTAGGAAGCTTTAACTTTCTAGTGACAATTATTTATCATTTATCTGATTATTACGGAAAATATCAAAACATACATAGCTGGAACTGCTTTTTCCAAAACATAGAATCTTTGGAGCCCCTATCGACTGACATAAACGCATCTCTACATCTACTAAAAATTGTTTTTATGGTGGTAATCTTTGTTTGTCTATATTTCTTTTTATTGAACGTTGACGGTTTTGTAGACTTTACAAATTGGTATAGCAAATTTTCCAATATATATTGGGGTATAACCAGTTCTCAAATGTTCTATTTCGTAATATTTTTTTGGGAAACTTGCAATATTATTTCCTCTAGATATAGCTTCCTGAAAAATGCTGTTATTAAAATTTACAATGATCAGGATGAAGATATAGTTGTGCGACAAAGAAAAATAAAAGAAATAATAAATACAGTAATAAATCTTCATGAAACCTCAACATATCTGAACAAAGCAGCTGGATTTTCTGTCCTGGTTCTCATTGTATTGGGGTTTCAAGCTCTGTTATCTTGTTTCAACTTGGGTTTATTCATAATAAAAATAGTTGATAATGTAATTAAGCAGATATGCTGGTATTTGTTGTCATGTATTTTATCTATGGTAAGTATCTAACTATATAAGAGGCTCAGTACAACTTATTGTTTATAGGATAATAAATATCGATTTATCTAATGTCGTATTCATAATACACACATGTCCAAAAGTTTGGAATACGTACAAATAATATATCTACGCCTATGGTGGTTTTAAAACTGTTGTTGATATTTATTCTAGATGGTTTTTAAATGAAAATAATAAAAAATTTAAATCGTTTTTGTATGATTTTGGTCACATTCAACTGATTAGCGTATTTACACATTATTTCAGTCTTTGTTTAAATATGAATTGAGCCATTTAAAAATGCCTAAAACGTGATATCTCATTTTGAAAGATCCAGAGTAATTGCTTTGTTACAACAGAACTTTATTTAAAATTATTTCTCGAATATTGCTGATGTTACTCAGAGTGCTGTATCGAAAATTAAAAAAAAATCCAAGATAAAAATGACGTCAAGGATCGTCCCAGAAGTGATAGAAATCGATGTACAACAGCAGCACAAGACCGGCAAATAACATTTATAGCTCGTAGAAATCGTCTGGAATCTACAAGTGGTATATTCAGAGAAATTTCTAGGCTTCAAGGACTGAATATTTCAAGACAAACAATAACACGCAGACTAAATGCGGTAAATTTGTATCGTAGAAGACCGCTACGTGTTCCTAAACTAACCTACCAACACAAAATAGTAAGGTTGCAATGCGCTAGAGAAATGGTGCATCATGATCCTAACTGGAATACTGTGATGTTCTCTGTGATTCGCGAAGAACACTGGTTTGTAGGGTCCCAGGACCACAAGCCCCACTAGAAACAGCTAAACCGCGTGTCCCATTTAAAGGTGGCAGTATTATGGTTTGGGGTGGTATTATGAGTGGTACACGGACATCACTGCTGGTTCTGGAGAGAAGAGTCACTGGTGCTGTATACATCAAGGAAGTTTTAAATCCTGTCGTACGTCTATTCCGAGGGGCAGTAGGTGATGAATTTGTGTTTATGCATGACAACGCACCTCCTCATCGAACATCAGCAGTACAAAATTTTCTTAAAGAAGAAGGAATATCTACATTAGAATGGCCCTTGAATTCCCCCGACATAAACATTATTGAACATGCTTAGGACATTCTCAAAACACGCATCAAGAAGCGAAACAATCCCCCTATTACACTTCGAGAACTAAAAGATGCTGCTCATGAAGAATGGGAGAGAATTCCGGAAGCCCAGCTCGACCAGTTAGTCGGCAGCATGCCAAATCGCCTACAGGCTTGCATACAGAGCAATGGAGGAAATACTTATTATTAGTTTTATTAAAAATTATTTTTTTCTATACTAATTTATTTTTAAATGTAAGTTGTACATTGTACAAGTTTTTCACTCCAAGAAAATAAATATTTTTTTCGCATATCTGTTTAAATACATATATCTGGTTTTGAGATTTATTTAGTATTGTTGAAAATTGAAACAAAATGATGTTTAACTATTCAGAAGATTTTATATATGAAAATCAATAAAAAGATGAAATATTCCAATATTCCAAACTTTTGGACATATGATTGCTTAGTCTCTAATTTATAATAACACTACTTATGAGTAAATAGAAATAGGGTAGCAGTTCTAGTATATAATAGCTAATAAAGCTGCATATTGATCGAGAACTGTGCTCACTCTTTGTATTTAATAAATATAATTTAGGTTTATGCTCCCAGAGCTGAGAGCAGTCATGAAAAAGTTGACAAATTTTACCAGCATTTAGACTACATCATAACTAACCCAAAGAAACGCGTAATAATCATTGTGATGGGAGACTTTAATTCCAAACTCTTAACTTTTTACTTCCAAAATAGGAAATGGAGAAATCAGTTACGTAGTCGATAGTGTAGATTTGGAATAAGAAATGAACAAGGTGATCGACTAATACAGTTTTGTAAAGAGAAAAACTTAATTATCACTAATAGAAATTAGTTTTACTGCTTTCAAGTTTTCATGAAACGGGAAAAGTATCAGAAGAAACAGGCAAGCCTAAAATTATAAACAGTTACAATAACACAAAATCAGGCGTAGATCCTCCTCTTCAGTCCTAATCCCTTTTGGGATGTGGTAACACCATCAGGCCTTTACAGTTCTTGCACGATTTCTCTCCAACCTTCTCTGTCCTGGGCTAGTTGTTCGGCTTCATCTAACCCTTGGTTAATCAGTATTTTTGTTTGATCTACCCAACGGCTTGGAGATGTTCCCCTAGGTCTCTTTCCTTCAACTCTACCATCGACTATCAGTTTTTCCATCGTATCTGTTCTTCTAGCAATGTGTCCAAAATACTGCAAATATCTCTGTTGTATTTGTTTAAGCAATCTATCCTTTACTTTAAGTTGTTCTAATATCGATACGTTAGTGCGATGATCAATCCAGGATATTCTCAACATACGGCGGTATACCCACATTTCAAAAGCGTCCAGTTTATTTTTATCCGCTTTCTTTAAGGTCCACGTTTCGGATGCATATATCGCTATGGGAAAAATAAGCGCCCTTTCCAGCCTTAGTTTTGTGTGTATTGTTATGCTAGAATTTTTCCAAATTGCTACTAGTTTCATCATAGCTGTTCTAGCAATAGTCAACCTTCTACGTATCTCTCTGTCACACCCTCCGTCATTTGTTATTAGAGACCCCAGGTATATGAAACTATTTACTACTTTAAAGCCCCCAATTTCTTTAATGTGTTGAAGATTAGTCCAAGCTCTGTCTACTATCATGATCTTTGTCTTACTCCTATTTAGCTGTAGTCCATATGTTTTGCTTTTTTCCTCCAGACGTCTCATTACGTCTTCCATTTCTTCTTGATTTGCCGCGATTATTAAAGTGTCATCTGCATATCTCAAGTTATTGATTTTTTTGACCTCCTACTGATATTCCGCCCTTCCATCCGTCTAGAACGTTTCGCATAATGTGTTCGCTGTAGATATTAAACAGAGTTGGCGAGATTATGCATCCCTGCCTGACACCTACCTCTGTTCTAAAATGATCAGAATGGGTGTTGTTAATTTTTACTGTGCACTTATTTTTTTTTATTATTATTTTCATAGGCGTAGATACTTTTGACCAAATGTGTTCAAACTTGAGCTGTAACAGGAAAATCCGAAGCTGGCCGTTGTGTGTATTTTATGATATGGTTAATATAGCCAGTTGGTATTAATTCCTATGTTATTAACACATACAACACATTAAAACGAGGTAAAAAGCCCGTCTTTCGGTACCAGTATATGGTTGATTTGAGCCAGTTTTTTGCCGAACCATGGACGAGACAAAGATTCGCAACCGCTACTTTGCGTCGAAATATTCGTCACGATATAGCTCACATTTTAAAGATACCTACTGCAGAAGAAGTTCCCACATATCAAGAAAGAAAAAGAAAAATTTGCTTTTATTGTAAAAGCGAAAAACGGCGAATGACAACTACATATTGCCAAGTATGCAAGCATGCGATATCCGGTGAGCATCGTGGAAAAATTTGCACCGACTCTTTAAAACATTAACCAATTCTATTTTTTATTTGTTTATAATATGTTATTATAGTGATTAGCTGTTCAGATTTTGTAGCATTTGAAAATTCTTTGGATATGTATTGTAATCCCTTCATATTTGCTAAAGCAATCGAAGAATATTTAAGTGTATTTCATTTCCCATTCGTACGTATTAAAACACCGAATTCTTCTAATTCATCTTTACGTCGCCGAAGTTAATGTAAACCATTTTATAGTTTGTTTATATTTCACAAGATGAGTATTTTGTCGGTATTCTTCGATCGAAGCCTCTTTTAGGATATTCTGCGTTTCAAATAAATATTCCAGTTTATATATTTTGTTTATACCAAGATTGTGCGAATGAATTTTAAAAGTAAGTGTTCACTCTCGGTAAAGCCGGCCGCTGATTAAGGCGTGCTTAGTTTTGTTGGAGTCCGAATTTAGCATCAAATTATCAAATTCGTAATCTTTTCGTTTTCCTTTTTTTGTCATGGAATTATAGAGAAAGTGACAGTAGCAGTTAAATGTGTACTATTACGCAGTCAATAGTTGCAGTTTAAGTGAGATTTGGAAGAATCATTATTTCCATCCACGTTTTGTTTCTGCCTAGTTGTCATCCCAGGCTTTTTGGCAGGTTGGAGATCAATTTGTTCCTCTTCAGAAAATTCCAGTATGATTCCAGTTTCATCCCTCAGAAAATTTAGTGTTTTTGTTTTGGTGAAATCAGGTAACTTTTTGTGTTAAATTGTAAAGTCAAAATAGACGTTAAAAAATAATAATAATTGCTTTCATTATTTAAATAGATAATTTTTTATTTGCCACAGTTTATAGCTCAGTAACATTTGTAAGTTTTGTAGCAATAGAGTTTGTAAAAGAATAAGACATAATTATGTAAGTTTTTTCTTCTTTATTTATTTTGGTAAGAATCTCTGTAACTAATACTGTAATTTTTTGTGCCATCTTTATTTTTGTACCCGTTTGTGGTGAGACACAATAAATGATTATTTTTTTGTAAACCATTTTGTTTGTTTATCTTGACTAACTCTCTAACCCCTTTCTATTTAGTTTCATTTGAAAAGATATATTTTTTATGTTTAATAATTATTTCAATAGTTACAACTTACAACAATCTCGAAGCGGCGTCCTTTCTAAATTGCTAGAGGTATTTCCTGTTTCCTTTTGTTTTGTTTGTCCCAAGAGATTCACGTTAGTACCCCTTTGTTTCATTTTTTTTAGTTGCCCCAATCCGACCCCTTGCCATTTACTTATCTACGATCTCAGCTCTACAAACAAACCCTGAGTGCCGTTCGCACAAGTATAGATTATTTTGCTTGCCCTATCTCCGCCCCAATTATTCCTGTCCCCAATTCTCTACCCCTTATAATAAAACCCCATGTGGTAGGCAAAAATATTTCGTTACAATTTTGAATATACGTTTTGTAATTACAAGGAATTTTTTATAGGTAGTAAAATTTACGATAGTCCGGTAATCACGTGCGGCTAAACAAGTCCGGTAATCTAGGGTTAAATAAGGAAATGTTAAAAACTATAATGTTAAACGATATTAACCAGAATTTTTTTTATATTATTGACAGTTGTATTTTTAATCATTCAAGAGTATTCCTCTTGAACTTTTAATATTGGACAAATATTTTCTTTCAATTACTAAATACATTTCACTAATTATAACCTGCATAACTGTATAAGTTATTCGTGTTTGGAATATCGAGTGGCAGTATGACATAGACCTTGTTGAAATGTGTCGTGTTTTAAAAAATGATGTATATTTCTTTAAACTTATTACTAAAGCTGGAAAATATTGGGGACCTTTTCCCATAGAAGGTCATTTTAGTGTTAAAATATGCTATTTTATTACAGCAATAATTTTTTCCGTGTTCTCTGCTATTAGTTTTGTCTTTGAGATCGAGTTGTATTCATCCAAATGTAAATTGAGAGCTACTGAAATTATTTTAGAAAGCTTTAACTTTCTAGTGGCAATTATTTATCATTTATCTGTCTATTATGGAAAATATCAAAACATACATAGCTGGAACTGCTTTTTCCAAAACATAGAATCTTTGGAGCCCCTGTCGACTGACATGAACGCATCTCTACATCTATTAAAAATTGTTTCTATGGTGGTAATCTTTGTTATTCCAAATTTTATCGTAATGGACGTTGACGTTTTCGTAGACTCTACAAATTGGTATAGCAAATTTTTAAATATATATTGGGGTATAACGAGTTGTCAACTTTTCTATTTCGTAATATTTTGGTAAGAAACTTGCAACATTATTTCCTCTAGATATATTTTCCTGAAAAATGTTGTCATCAAAATGTACAATGATCAGGATGAAGACATAGTCGTACGACGAAGAAAAATAAAAAAGATAATAAATACACTAATAAATCTTCACGAAACCGCAACATATCTGAACAAAGCAGCTGGATTTTCTGCCCTGGTTCTCATTGTCTTGTGTTTTGAAGATCTGTTATCTTATTTCAACTTTAGCTTGTTCATAATAAAAATAGTTGATAATGTAAATAAACAGATATGCTGCTATTTGTTGTCATGTATATCATTTATGGTAAGTACAAAAAGCATCTACTTATGTATAATACAACTAACTATTGTTATTCTTATTATTGTTTATAGAAAATTATCGGGTAATTACCTATTATTTAGTTTTAATTAGCATTGTTGCTTTCTGCATATGCGATGACCTTTATATAACATATAAAGCCATCAGAAAGAAAAAAGAATATTTTTTGTTCAATTTAGAACTTGCTGGTTTTTTCCTTTCGCATTGGGTATGTATATTCCTATAGAAAAATAATAAACGAGTAGACTATAATAAACTATATTTAGACACAAATAAAAGCAAAAGACAAATATACATACATTCAAATATAATAAAAATATACAGGAATACAAATTTAAATATTATCTGATACGAAACCATACGACAACCAATATTGAGATGAGTTTACAAAAGGTAAACAAATTTCCATTAAAACACAGCTGTTTTAAAAATTAAACATTACAAGACGACTTGTGGATATATGATATATCACACAATTCAAACCGCCCCTCTCGAAAAGAAATTTTGAGTATGCTAAATGTGATACAGAAAGAACCATGACTGTAACGGCTAATTTCTACTTAAATATAATACAAAGAAATATAATGATGTTAAACAGAACGCAATCAAGAAGGAAATAATTATATTATATTAAAAGATATACTAAGCCTTATAAGCCACACTTTGAAAATATTTCTACGCATCATCCACAGTAGAATCAGAGATAAATGTGAAGAAGACCAGGATGAAACACAATTTGGCTTCAGAAATGGACTGGGAACTCGGGACGCCCTCTTTGCACTAAATGTATTACTGCAGAAATGTCGAGATCAAAGGAAAGACGTCTTTGCTGTATTTATTGACTATGAAAAGGCCTTTGATCGAGTACAGCATCACAAATTAATTACAATATTAAAAGATAAATTGCTTTCATTATTAAAACAGATCATTTTTTATTTGCCACAGTTTATAGCTCAGTAACATTTGTAAGTTTTGTAGCAATAGCGTTTGTAAACGAATAAGACATAATTATGTAAGTTTTTTCTTCTTTATTTATTTTGGTATGAAACTCTGTAACTTATACTGTAATTTTTTATGCCATCTTTATTTTTGTACCTGTTTGTGGTGAGACACAATAAATAATTAATTTTTTTTGTAAACCATTTTGTTTGTTTATCTTGACTAACTCTCTAACCCCTTTCTTTTTAGTTTCATTTGAAAATATATATTTTTTATGTTTAATAATTATTTCAATAGTTACAACTATACCCTGGCCGCTGAAAACATGCAATCCAAGGTCGCATGATCACTCAATGCAAGCATCGACAGGCGCTCGAAACTAGACCTTATGGGAAACTGTTTACACCGTCATTATTTGTGTTATGATACTATAACTTAAATGTTTTATGTATCATGATTTGTGTTTCACTTTCGCCGGCTGGTGAATTTTGTGAAAATGTTTAAAATTAATGTAAATCAATAACCTCTAAAAAACGGTATAAATATATTATAGCAACATTGTTAGTTCGTTTTTGTTGAGCGGTGTAAACGTGGGAAAAGTGATAACATAGGAAGAGGAATATTTAAGAGTGCGTGCCATTCACATGATCATTCCATCTTTTCAGCGGCTCAACTATAGCTGTTGTAATGGTTATAATTTGGCATCTCGAAGCGGCGTCCTTTTTAAATTGCTGGATATATTTCCTGTTTCCTTTTGTTTTGTTTATCCCAAGAGATTCACGGTAGTACCTCTTTGTTTCATATTTTTTAGTTGCTCCAATCCGACCCCTTGTCATTTACTTATCCACGATCCCAGCGCTCCAAACAAACCCTGAGTGCCGTTCGCACAAGTATCGATTATTTTGCTTGCCCTATCTCCGCCCCAATTATTCCTGTCCCTAATTCTCTACCCCTTATAATAAAACCCCATGTGGTAGGCAAAAATATTTCGTTACAATTTTGAATATACGTTTTGTAATTACAAGGCATTTTTTATAGGTAGTAAAATTTACGATAGTCCGGTAATCACGTGCGGCTAAACAAGTCCGGTAATCTAGGGTTAAATAAGGAAATGTTAAAAACTATAATGTTAACCGATATTAACCAGACATTTTTTTTATATTATTGACAGTTGTATTTTTAATCATTCAAGTGTATTCCTCTTGAACTTTTAATATTGGACAAATATTTTCTTTCAATTACTAAATACATTTCACTAATTATAACCTGCATAACTGTATAAGTTATTCGTGTTTGGAATATCGAGTGGCAGTATGACATAGACCTTGTTGAAATGTGTCGTGTTTTAAAAAATGATGTATTTTTCTTTAAACTTATTACTAAAGCTGGAAAATATTGGGGACCTTTTCCCATAGAAGGTCATTTTAGTGTTAAAATATGCTATTTTATTACAGCAATAATTTTTTCCGTGTTCTCTGCTATTAGTTTTGCCTTTGAGATCGAGTTGTATTCATCCAAATATAAATTGAGAGCTACTGAAATTATTTTAGGAAGCTTTAACTTTCTAGTGACAATTATTTATCATTTATCTGATTATTACGGAAAATATCAAAACATACATAGCTGGAACTGCTTTTTCCAAAACATAGAATCTTTGGAGCCCCTATCGACTGACATAAACGCATCTCTACATCTACTAAAAATTGTTTTTATGGTGGTAATCTTTGTTTGTCCACATTTTTTTTTATTGAACGTTGACGGTTTTGTAGACTTTACAAATTGGTATAGCAAATTTTCCAATATATATTGGGATATAACCAGTTGTCGACTTTTCTATTTCGTAATATTTTGGTGGGAAAGTTGCAACATTATTTCCTCTAGATATATTTTCCTGAAAAATGTTGTCATCAAAATTTACAATGATCAGGATGAAGACATAGTCGTACGACAAAGAAAAATAAAAAAGATAATAAATACACTAATAAATCTTCACGAAACCGCAACATATCTGAACAAAGCAGCTGGATTTTCTGCACTGGTTCTCATTGTCATGTCTTTTCAAGCTCTGTTATCTTGTTTCAACTTTAGCTTGTTCATAATAAAAATATTTGATAATGCAAATAAACAGATATTCTGGTATTTATTGTCATGCATTTCGTGTATGGTAAGTACAAAAAGCGTCCACTTGTGTATAGTATAACTAACTATTGTTATTGTTATTATTATTTGTAGGAAATTATCGGGTAATTACCTATTACTTAGTTTTAATTAGTAATGCTGCTTTCTGCGCATACGCCTTTATATTACATATAAAGCTATCAGAAAGAAGAAATAATATTTTTTGTTCAATCTAGAACTTGCTGATTTCTCTCTGTCGCATTGGGTATGTATATTCCCATCGAAAAATAATAAACGACCAAACATACATTCAAATTGTTCTGAAGCTATTTTCTTGTGGCATTTTAAATTAATTACTATTTAAATGGGAATAAGCCACAATTAAAGCTGGATTTATAGTTTGTCGGACTGCAGACGTAGACGCGCTGCAGACATAACAAACGGAGTGTAAATATTATTTCAATTTATAAATCGACGGAGTGGAATTTTTTCGCATAAGTAGAAACAGTGGCTAGAGTTGGTGCCCATGAAACTATAATATTCCTTTATTATTTATTATTATTATTTTATAAATTCTTAACGTTCATTGTAACAAATAATCAACAAAATCAAAATTCAATTATATTGATAAACAACTTTACAAAATGGTGGGCGTGCCAGACAGTTCACTTTGGCTGACAGCACAAAGTTCTTCCTTTTAATGGGCCAGACGCAAGTAACGCACTGTAAAAGATGAAAGTTGGCGGACTCTTCCGTTGCTGTGCGTTTCACTTACGTTTTAAGTTGTATTCAAATATTCTATAGTTGTACTCATTTTTAAAATCTGAGATTGTAGAAATAAACTAAAAATGAACCGTTTTTGCATAACAATTAAAATATTTAAATTAAATCAAATAAAAATCGGTGTAGTAATCTTGAAAATGTCAAGAAATGACTGTGCAAGAAGGAAGACCCCCCAAATATTTAAAAGAGGCTGTTGGTCTTTTATGTTTACATTTACAGAAAAAATACTGTGAGCATAAATTAGTAATTAAGTTAAACAAGTCCAATATATGATATGTTTTTGTTTTTAGCAAAATTAAAGCAAACTATGCTATTGTTAGAAAAACAATGTTAGCGACCTTTCAGTGGACTATTGAATGATTTGAATTTTAAATAGGTATTCTATTTTTTATCGCAAGGAGTTTAAAAAATTTTTGAAAAAAGAAAAAATACTTCGATTTATTGTTAACTAGCCTTGTATCGGTACTTATCTTAAACATAATCTTCAATTTTAAAATATTTGTTTGTACCACCGTGTAAATTTTTATAATAAAATAAAAAATAATACGTATGTACTTACGGTTTTGCCACAACATGAGCAATAAACTTTATCCCTATTCATAGATAGTTCTTTGTAAGGTTTTATCTAAGTTCAAACATTGCCTATTTTCGGCATTTTCAAAGCACAATAATTAGAAATACACGTTGTTTACGCCTCCAATTTTACAACAAAAGTGAAACCAAGTTAAACTGACCGTCAAAATAAATTTTTACCTAGAGACATAAACTGGCAAACACAAACCTTTAATTCCAGGACAATACGTGACAAAACTATAAGCCGCTGTCTTTTATTAGTTACTATACCAAGAATTTGAATACTAAGTGATTATAAAACAAAATTAAATATTGGCATTTTCGTATAGTTAACACCAAATTTTCAAATTATATGCACTTTATGCTCACTTTTATAAAAAATATGCAAAATTTGACATTATTCCATTATGCATTTTTATGCATTATATAAAAAATATGCAATTTGCATATTTGCGTAATCTACTCATCACATTAGCTTAAAGAATATATTTTTATTCTGATTGTTAATTTATTAGTATTAATAAACAAAACTTGGTAAGACAAAAAAAAGTTATAATAATTTATTATAGTCTTTTTACAGTTATTATGTTGATATGCGTTTTTCTTTTATCCCTTGAGGGTGCTATTTTTAATCACTTGCGTATATTACTGTAATACTCAAAGGTAATGGATAAATATTATCTTCAAATTACTGAATGCATTTCACTAATTACGGTAAATTACTTGAACATTTCATAATCTAGTAGCAACTCAGATATAAATATGTTTAATATGTGCCGTACAATGAAAAGTGATGTATATTTTTTTAAACTTATTACCAAAGCTGGAAAATATTGGGGACCCTTTCCTTTAGATGGAAATTTCTTTGTTAAAATGTGTTATTTAACTATTGCCACAGTCTTTTCCGTTTTATCAGTTATTGGTATGGTTTTTGAGATCAGCAAGTATGAACACAGTTTTAAATTGCAAACTACTGATATTTTTTTATCTACTTCTAACTTGTTGATAATTGTTGTTCACCATTTAAATTATGTATATTATGGAAAATACCGAAACAGAAGTAGCTGGAACTGCTTTTTCCAAAACCTAGCAGATTTGGAGCCACTTTCACCTGATATAAACGCACCTGTACATTTACTAAAACTTGTTACCATAACAACAATCTTTATTTGTCCATATTTCGCAATACTCAATCCACATGACTTTCAGAATTTTATGCAATGGTCTACCATAGTCTCCAATTTATTTTGGTTCATATCATATTTTCAGTTATTCTATTTTGTCGTTTTTTGGTGGGAAACTTGCAATATTATTTCCGCTAGGTATAAGTTTCTTGAAAATGTCATCAGAAATAATAATCTTCAATATGAAGATGTAGTTGTGCAACAGAAAAGAATAAAATGGATAATAATTATACTAATGAAACTTCAAGAAACCGTTATACATGTGAACAAAGCAGCTGGATTTCTCGTATTGACTATACTTGTAATAAGTTCTTTGACGCTATTAACTTGTTTTAACTTGTGTTTGTTCATAATGCCAATAGTAGATAATGCAGTGAATCAATTGAGCTCGTACTTTCTGTCATGTTTTGCATATTTAGTAAGTATAAAGAAACCTATTGCTTCTTTTTTATACTTGATAATATTCTGTACACTAATAGTTTATTATTAGACTTAGGCAAATATGCAAATTGCATATTTTGCATATAATGCATAAAAAATGCAAAAATGTCAAATTTTGCATATTTTTATAAAAGTGAGCATAAAGTGCATATAATTTGAAAATTTGGTGTTAACTATATATTTTTATATTCAAACTTACAGATAGCATGAAAATGCAAATATTTAATTTTGTTTTATAATCACTTGGTATTCAAATTCTTGATATAGTAACTAATAAAAGACAGCGGCTTATAGTTTTGTCACGTTTTGTCCTGGAATTAAGGGTTTGTGTTTGCCAGTTTATGTCTCTAGGTAAAAATTTTTATTTTGACGGTCAGTTTCACTTGGTTTCACTTTTGTTGTAAAATTTGAGGCGTAAACAATGTGTATTTTTAATTGTGAATAATTATTGAGCTTTGAAAATGCCGAAAATAAGCAATGTTTCAACTTGGATAAAACCTTACAAAGAGCTATCTATGGATATGGATAAAGTTTATTGCTCATGTTGTGGCAGAACTGTAAGTACATACGTATTATTTTTTATTTTATTTTAAAAATTTACACGGTGGTACAAACAAAGATTTTAAAATTGGAGATTATGTTTAAGAAAAGTACCGACACAACGCTAGTTCGCAATAAATCGATGTATTTTTTCTTTTTTCAAGCATTTTTTAAACTCCTTGCGATAAAAAATAGGATACCTATTTAAAATTCAAATCATTCAATAGTCTACTGAAAGGTCGCTAACATTTTTTTCTTTCTAACAATAGCATAGTTTGCTTTAATTTTGCTAAAAAAAAACATATTGTACCGTTTTTAAATAAAACGAGCGGTTCGAATTTATATAAATATATTTATTTATAAGTTTACAGTTCGGTAATATCTTAACAACTAAAACTAACTCATAACATCGTTACATATATACACCAAAAGTATTATTCTAGAATAATCCAAAGTAGTCCCACCTCTAATTCGCCTACGTGACCGGTTGTTCTCTCTCGCACTCGATACATCGCGAAAGTTCTCGAAGCGTTTTCGAGATGCAACCGTTACATGGGCCATGCCGAAAGCATGTTCGTAACAATATATATTGGACTTAATTAGGTGCTTTTAATTTATGCTCACAGTATTTTTTCTTTAAATGTAAACGGAAAAGACCAAGAGCCTCTTGTAAATATTTGGGGGTTCTTCTTTCTTGTACATACATTTCTTGACATTTTCCAGATTACTATACCGATTTTTATTTGATTTCATTTAAATATTTTAATTGTTATGCAAAAACGGTTCATTTTTAGTTTATTTCTACAATTTTAGATTTTAAAAATGGGTACAACTATAGAATATTTATATTCTTTTTTAGATTTTATCTGAAAAAAAATTTCAAATAGATTAGCATGTCAGAACTGCGAAACATTTAACTAAAAAAGTAAAAACCACATCCGGTGAAAAATATCAACCTTCAGTGTCCAAGTGCTTCCAGTCAAGTTCCAAAAAACAAACCAAACAAGAAATTTTTAAAAAAGACTTGTGTCATGTATTAGTATCTTCTAATATACCGCTTTCAAAATTATCTAATGAAAACTTTTTTTTTTTTTTTAAATTATTGCAAACAAAACATTCCCAGTGAACGAACTCTAAAGAGAAATAATGTCAAGAGAAATAATGTCAAGTTGTTATACTCCTCAGTTATCCACAACATAAAAGCCGAAATAGGTAATAATTACTTTTACATATGTGTGGACGAGACCACTGACTCGTCAGGAAGATACATTGTGCACTTTTTGATTAGTGTACTTAGCGATGAAACCTTTCCAAAATCGTATTTAATTTCCTGTAAGCAAGTAGAAAAAACCAACGCTTTAACAATATCACGGTTTCTACAAGAAGCATTAGCAAACTTTTTTCTTCCTGCTGCTGTGCCTAATGATAAATTATTCCTTATTTTATCTGATGCCGCACCATATGTGGTGAAAGCAGGACAAAATTTAAAAATATTTTATCCAAACTTAATACATGTCACTTGTTTAGCGCATGGAATAAACAGAGTTGCGGAGGAAGTAAGAAAATAATTTCCACTAGTTAACAGTTTAATATTGAGCGTCAAAAAGGTATTCCTGAAATCACCTGTAAGAATACAATGTTACAGAGATATGCTTCCTGCTGTTCCACTGCCACCGCAACCCATTTTAACACGTTGGGGAATATGGTTGAAAGCAAGCTAATTTCTATGCTGATCATTTTGTTGATTAAAAAAAAAATAATTAACCATTTTACGGATGATAGTTGCCAATCTTTATTGGAAGCTAAGCAAGCCTTTCAAAATAACATCCTCTAACAGCAACTGTCATTCATAAAATTAAATTATAGTTTTGTCCAGAAAACTATAACGCAATTAGAATCCTCAAAATTATCATTGTTAGAGAGTAGTTTTAATAAAAGAATTTGAGTCTTTGTGTCAAAACGTTAAAGGTACTATAGGAAAGGAAATTTTTCAAAAATTTAAAGTAACCATGGAAAAACATAGCGGTTACCAGCAGTGGCGGCTGGTGTGGTAAAATTTTGGGTAGGCCAAGCCACCAAATTACATAGCTATGGTCACGGGGTCATGACCCCCCCCCCCCCAACTAATTTTCATTTTAACTTCTGCGTTGTATCTAATTTTTGCGATTTTTGATTTTTCATCTAGCAAATCGCGAACAGAAAACGCCCTCTTCTGTACATCCTTAACGGACAGCAAATTACTAAAATGTTCCTTGTAACTAGAATGTTTTTTTAAGGAGGTAGACATATTTTTTAAATCAAAGTATCCTTCACAATTCTATACATATTTCTTATTAGAAAATAACAAACACGGCCAACAATATAGTCTGTTTTTCGTAATACTTCCAGACAACCATTTGTAGATATCATACCAAGAGCAATTAAAAGTACGCACCTTTTTCCCATCTTTTTGGTCAATTCGCAATGTTGGAGTAGGCCTTTCATTCATAATAATTTTTTTTCTATCAATTTCAGTTCTTCTAGATAATGACGATTCCAATAGTGAAACAACAATGTTTAAACACTCACTATCAACATTACTATTACTGCAACCTGGTAAAGCGTCATAAAAACTCATTTTTATGTATCAGTTATAAAACAATTTCACATATATAAGTTGCATACAATCAGGCGATATAGAAATCACGCAAATGTGATTTTTTTTCTTCGAATTTTACGAATTTTTTTAAATTTATTTGGGCAACCATGCACTTGTTTGTAATTGTGTTGTTTGTTTAAAAATATGTTACAATTAAAGATTATGTTACATATTTTTTTATCATAATTTAAAAGAAAATTTATATTACAATTCGATAATTACGTTACAAGTGACAACGATGGTCATCGTAGGCCCGATCGTCTGGTGCCTAAACAGCAAGCGTAAACACGACAATATAATTCGTTGTCCGGCAAGCTGCTTAACTTCAAACGCTTTTTGAACGGGGATCTTATGTGAGCTGGGTCGGCCAGTTCCGATAGGGCCTATTAATGATATTTAAAATGCCTGAATACGATTCGATGCTTACTGTGGTAATATAATAACTTAGTTGTTTTAACGGACGGTAATGTATTGAGTGATTTAGTACATTTAAAAGTTATTTACATGCATTAACATAATTTTTAAATATATGTTTTTCAATTTTAAAGCTCTTAAAATTATTGGGTAGGCCCGGCCTATCCTGCCTACCCCCAAAAGCCGCCACTGGTTACCAGGTTCTTTCTGAAGTAGTTCAAGTACTAGCTGGGACATTTTCCGAACCACTTAATTTAGAACCATCTATTAGAGTAAATTTGAAAAATGCCCCAGTTACATCAGTTGATGTCGAAAGAAGTTTTTCTATTTACAAATATATGTATTCAGATAGAAGCTATAAGTTTTTATTAGAAAATTTTGAACATCCTTTAATAATCTATTGTTACCACAATTCAAAATAATATTTATATGTTAAAATAATTGTATATGTTATTTTTTATTTTAATTTTAATTTTAAGTATTTTGTAAATAAAAAAATATTGTAAATATTTTTTATTACATGCATATTTTCTAGATAAATATGCATATTTTGCATAAAACACTGCATATTTTTGCATAAAATACTGCATATTTATGCACATATTTCATACTTTTTTATTTGCATATTTGCCTAAGTCTATTTATTATTCATTTAACCTTCAACCAGGCGCGCAGCAGTAATTTGCTGCGTAAACTCAATATTTTCAGGTAAAGTGTTAACGGGATACGCTATGTACGTGATATTTTTTATCGGTTAATCCTTAGTCGGTACCCATCATCGTCTTGTGAAATCCAAATCCAATTAGTTAGTTATCGTACTTTATTGTCAACAGTACATCGAGGCAGACCATTTCTGCAAGGCGCCTGGTAGTGAAATTCGCGCAATTTTTTTTTTGAAATAACTAATATAGTATATATCTTTTTCGAGAAATTGAAATTTTATTGGTAAGTAAAATTGTTAATAATATAATTATTTATAAGAATTAATACTATATATGAAACATATTAGATTATTGTAGAATTCTATATTATAACATATTTTATAATTTTAGATTACGCCATGTCTCGTAAAAATCCAAAGGAAGTGTTAACCCAAGCACAATTAGAGGAAATTCTAAATAATATGACAGATATTGAAAATGAAACAGATGAAATATTGGAAAGTGATAGTGATTTGGATGAACAACAAATTGAGGAGAACCACGACGATACATGTTCAGAGCAAGATATGTCAGATGAGGAGGAAGTGTTTTACGAAAACGTTGAAGATACATTCATTGGCAAGGATAAAACAAGTGAGTGGTATAAAACTTCTTTTCTCACATCTAAGACAAAGCAACAAAATATAATGAGAGTACCACCGGGATTAAAAGGAACTGCACGTCATATAAAAACAGAAATTTATGCGTTTTTTACTATTATCAATATTGATATGGTTGATGAAATTCTAATTTTTACCAATTTATAAATAAATGAACATGGAGATAAAACGCAATATTTGAGAGATAGAGATTGCAGAAATGTGGACAGGAGTGAGTTATTGGCCTTTTTTGGACTCCTCTATTTGATTGGCATAAAGCACGGCAATCACACAAATGTGATGAAACTTTGGGAAAAAGATGGCACAGGGATTGATATTGTTCGAGCAGTAATGAGCTACAAACGTTTCCTATTTATTGCACGTTCATTGAGATTTGATGATAAACATACAAGGAGTGATAGATGTGAAATAGACAAGCTGTCGGCCATTAGATCCTTTTTTGACAGATTTATTAAAAATTGTCAAAACTCATACAATTTGTCAATTGATGAAATGCTCCATCCCTTTAGAGGTAGGTGTAGCTGGATACAATATGTACCCTACAAACCTGCTAAGTACGGGATAAAAATGTACGCGTTATGTGATGCTTAAACATTTTATACCGCCAATTTAGAGATATTTTGTGGTAAACAGTCAAGTGGCCCATACGACGTATCAAATTCGGCCTTTGACGTTGTAAAACGTCTAATAGAGTCCGTAGAAATGACAGGAAGAAACATAACAACAGATAATTTTTATACTAGTATTCCGTTAGCTAGATATTTGCTGCAGAAGAAAGTTACCCTGCTTGGGACGCTAAAGAAAAACAAAAGAGAAATTCCTCAAGAATTTCTTAAACATAAATCAAGGGCAGTTCAATCTAGCATATTTGGATTTCAAAAAGATTATATGATTACCTCTTACGTGCCGCGTAAAAGTAAGTCAGTCATATTATTATCGTCTATGCACAACGAAAGTACAGTTGACATGGATACTAAGAAACCACAGTTGATTTTAGATTACAATAAAACAAAAGGAGGAGTTGATACTGTAGATAAATTATGTTCATTATACAGTGTTTCACGAATTACTAAAAGATGGCCGTGTGTTATATTCTATAATTTAATGAATATTGGGGGCATAAATGCTTTCGTTCTACATTCCGCTGCAAATTCTGGAAAATCACTCAAATGAATGAACTTGATGAAAGAACACCTTCATACACGATCAAAAATTAAAACACTTCCACGTGATATAACCGAGTTCCTGTCCAGGATGTTTCCGAAGCAACCAGTACCCCATCAAGAAGACGAAAATCCTGCTAAACGTGGTAGATGCTGCAATTGTTACAGTGAAAAAATCAAGTCGTATACCTCTATGAAATGTACACAATGTAGTGCATTCACTTGTAAAAGACATGCTAAATCTAATATTGTATGTATTAATTGTAATGATCAAATAAATTAAAAGTTTTTTCCTGTACAATTTATGAAAATTAGTTAGATTAATAAAGTTTTCTTATCTTTTGACCAAATAAATAACGATACAGTTAATAAATAATTAAAAGTGTCAAAAACAATAAGAAACTACGTGGCACCAAATTGCTGCGGCGCGCCTGATGATGTAATTATTTAGGGCGCGCCTGGCCAAAGGTTAAACCACATAATGGTAAATGCAACTCTCTTTTTATCTTTGCTTACAACCTCAGATAAATAAGATGAATTTCGAAATCGAAAACAGGAATACAATTATTAAAGAATATTTTTTTCTCAAAATTTTTTGAATATACTAGTGATTTTGCCCGTCACCATGAGACGGGGGATCCAATCAACTGCATCTACAATCATCCACTTGTAACGAAATATTTTGCCTACCACATAGGGTATTGCTATAAGGGGCTGAGAATTATGACAGAAGTTACTGGAGGTGGAGATAGGGCAAGCAAAATAGAGGATACTTATGCGAACGGCACTCAGGGTTTATTTGGAGAGCTGAGGTCGTGGATAAGTAAATGAAACAAGGGGGTTGGATTGGAGCAACTACAAAAAAGAATTAAACAAATTGGTACTTACATGAATCCTAGACAAATGGGCAAATCTGAGCAAATTTATAAAAACGATTTAGGCATAAAAATCGGGAATTTTAAAATATTTATTTCTACAGGTACATAATTGTTACATTGATAACTAAAATATAGAGAATAAATAACTTGTACTCTGAGTAATAAGAACGAAAATAGTTTATTTTGTTGTAGTAGCATATGTAGATTGTTAACTTTGCACCAGATAATTTAAAATATTTAACCTAATACACGTTTATGAGTGAAGATAAGGATTATAAAAAATTATTATATAAATATTATTATAAACTTAAATTGACTTATTGTTGTTGAAAGTAAACAAATTATTAATGAACTAAATTTAAATGGCATATTCTGGTAAATCTCGTATGGGTTGGCATAAATCGTTGTCTTCAGGTGGATGTTTTCAAAAGTTGTCTCGTTCTAAAACGTGTTTAAAATATTGTAGCTTTATTCTTCAATACTCTTCAATAAAAAACTGAAGTAATGTCCGACATAAAACAATATTTGTATTTTTCCAACAACTTTCATAATTTCTGTAAAATAAACTTAATTAATATGTCTGTCTATTAAATATTATTTCTACGCGTATATAATAAAATATGTCTAGTGGCTGTAATGCCAGTGTACTCGGCAAAGTGATTCTAAAAAAGAACACACCTACCGCCTAAATATTTCGCGTTGGTATCATGTGACCTCACGGGATATGACGCAGATGACGTGCAACGGTAAGTAAATTAGATGATGTGTAGACGATCACGGCTAATTAGGCGATGTGTATTACGATTCTAGTTCGAATATTTTAAAACTCTAGCCTAAGATTCCATTAAAACAAATTTAAGTCAGTTGTTTATACAAGAAACAATGTACTTAATATTAATTTAACATACCATTTTATATAAATAAGTACGCTAATAATTAAAAATAAAGTAATTAATCAGTGGAAATAATAACAAATAAATGTTTCCGATTCTAAAAATGCTAAGATGTAAAATAAATAATATTCATCAGTATTTAAAAATGAAAATAGGTAAACATAACTTACTTACCCATAATATGTTTAATTTACCATGATAATAATATTAATACAAATTAAAATGAAATATTCATAAGTATTTAACAATGACAATATACGTAACTTACTTACGCATATGTTTAATTTACCATGATAACAATATTAATGAAAAAAATATTGATTGGTGATACAACTGTCAATTTATCTGAAATTGACAAATACAATATTTATTTGTTGTTTGTTGTGTACATAAGTACACATTTGAACTTTCTTGAGATATTTACAAGTTTTAATTTATAATTTAACATGCCTAACGAGGCTTGTTACTCCAGTGCAAATATCCGATTCACTCCCGTGAAAATTTCCAAAGTCAAACGCGCGTATAGAAGTATAACTTTAAAAACGAACAACTCGGATTATGTTGTAAATTTTCATTTTATTTTAAAATTTAGCATTTTTGCGTATATTGCATATATTTAATAAAATTAACATGGGGTTTTTAAATATTTCAAAAATAAAAAAGGAAATTCATATTGGGATTCGAACTCACATACACCAGCGTATGAACCAAACACTTAAAATATTCGCCAATTAGACATGACACAAACGTATTTCAAAATTGACAGTTCTCGGTCATACAGTGATTTATTGAGATTATTATTTTGAAATACCAAAGACTAAAATAATTATGAACATTTATTAAATAATACAAAACATATGACATAAATAATAATATTAATATATATTATATTATATATATATATATATATATATATATATATATATAAAATATTAGATATATATAAAATATTAAATATATATACAAAAGCAACATTTTTATTCTCACGAGAGGAAGAGAGAGAAAATGTATCTTCTGTCTCTCTCTTACTCATTATCTTACATATGTAATGATTTCACCGATTCACTCCAGTACAAATTTCCAACCTGGAGCGCGCGTGTAGAAGTATAACTTCAATAAAAAAGAAACACTTATTAAAAATCAGTCCTTCAATGGTTAAATGGTTATATCGATGTGTTTTTATTTCATTTCTTGACGTAGGTAGGTGTTTTTAATCTTTTAAATATTTTCCTGTACTACTTCAAATTAATAAACAAATATGTTCTTTCAATTACTTAATGCACTTCCTTAAATACAACAAATGAGCTGTCCACGTTATATTTAGTTGCATCTTTAATAGAAATATGTTAGACATGTGTCGCAATTTCAAAAGTGATGTACATTTTTTTAAACTTATTACTAGAGTTGGAAAATATTGGGGGCCCTTTCCTATAGAAGGAAATATCTTAGTTATTATGTGTTATTTAACTATTGCCGCAATATTTTCTGTTTTTTCATTTATCGGTATGGTTTTAGAGATGAGCACGTATAAACAAAGTTTTCAATTTCAAGACACTGAAATTTTTTTATTTATTTTAAGCCATTTTATATTTGTTATCCACCATTTAAATTGGGTATATTATGGAAAGTACCAAAACAGGAATAGCTGGAACTGCTTTTTCCAAAACCTAGCAGATTTGGAGACAATTTCAACAGATATAAACGCACATGTACATTTACTAAAAATTGTTTCCATAACAATAATTTTTATTTCTTCATATGCACCAATGTTTAATCTAGCTATGTTTCAGAATTTTGCTCAATGGTTTACCATACTCTATAATGTATTTTGGATCATATCAAATTTTCAATTATTCTATTTCGTCGTTTTTTGGTGGGAAACTTGCAACATTCTTTCCGCTAGATATAAGTTTGTTGAAAATGTCATCAAAAATAATAAGCTTCAATATGAAGATGTAGTTGTGCGAAGGAAAAGAATAAAATATATACAAGATATACTAATAAAACTCCAAGAAACCGTTAGATACGTGAACAAAGCAGCTGGATTTTTTGTTCTGACTCTATTTGTTTGTACTTCTTTGTCGGTATTAACTTGTTTTGATTTGTGTTTGTTTATATTGCCAGTGGTAGATAATGCGATAAGCCAATTATGCTCGTTTTTTCTGTCATGTTTTGCGTATTTGGTAAGTATAAAGAAACCTACTTTGCTTCTTGTTTGTACACTCATGGACAAAAATTACGAATATTTTGGAATTTTCTAATTTTTTTTTTTGAAAATAAATTGTGGTCAATCAAGTCGTTTATTGTGAAGAAGAATTTATTTTAACAATGTTTAATGAACAATTTTATGCGGAGAAAATTGCAAAAAAATATTGCTTAATGCTAGGTAAATAAGGTTTTTTTACTCTAAACTTAAATCTAACTTAAATTGCTTAAACAAGTCTTTTTAATTAAAACAAGCACATGTTCAGTAACAAGTATTCCCCCCTCTAGCTTTTATTACTGCTTGCATCCTTCTTGGCATGCTTGCAAGTAAATTTTGGACATACCCTTGTTAAATACTATTCCATTCATCCTCTGCAACAAGCAGAAGCTGCTGTATCGTATTTGGAACGGGATTTCGTTGTCGTATGCGGCGTTTAAGCTGATCCCACATGTGCTCTATTGGATTTAGATAATTACTTACTATGGCAGCAGCATGTGGTCGAGCATTATCGTGCATTACCATGAATCTGTCATATCCAATGTAACCAACATATGGCAAAACATGATCTTGTAGGATATTTTGAACGTAAGTGTCACGAGTCATTCTTCCAATCACTTCCACCAGTGCGGTGCGTCCCTCCCAACTAATACTTCCTCAAAGCATTATGCCACCACCTTCAAAACTAACGGTCTGGGTAAGATTGCAGGTGGCGAGTCGTTCTCCCACTCTTCCGTAGACGTGGTTTCGAACATCTGGCTTATATAATATGATTCTGGTTTCATCAGTGAAAAGACATTTTTTAAGTGGTCGATATTCCAATGAATATGTTTTCTTGCAAATTCTTAACGACGAGCTTTATGATTTTGGAAAAGACGTGGAACTTTTGCAGGACGTCTAGGCTTTAAGTCTGCTTCTTTTAATCTTCGTCTAACTGTTTTTGAGCTCACATTAACTTGTCTGACATTTAGTAGCTCATTTCTAAGGTGCATCGATGTCCTTGAGCGATTTCTTGTAGAATTAAGAACCAAAAAACTGTCATCAATTACGGTTGTTCACCTTGGACGTCCCTGATTAGGCCTTAATACAAAATTGCCTGTCTTGGGGTACCTTTTCAAAATATTCGAAACTGCTGATTGACTTCTCCTGAGACGCCACGCGATATTTTTTTGTGTATACTCTTCCTTGTACAAAATTACAATCTGTGCTGCTTGGGCTTCATCGCAGCTTCGAATTGGTGGCATATTTGTTTTAAACTTAGTTAAATCAAAACAATATTTATTTAAACTTAATAGATTAAACTAAAAATAACCGAATTACTATGATTTTTTACCTTTTTTCCGTTACGTGAAGAAGGTTTTTTATGATAAAATGCACGAATGACAGTAAAAGCTGAATAAACGTCAAAATATTTCAAACCAATTAAGTATATCAGCCTACTATATGAGTAAAATCAGTAATCTAAAATTATTTTGAAATAATAGTGATTACACAAAAAGAATTGAAATATTTGAAAATATTCGATATTTTTGTCCATGAGCTTATAATCGTCTGAGAGCGACTTAATTGAACAGATACACTGTATATATATAGTAGAGTCACAAGTCATAATTAAACCAAAAAGTAATCGCAATATCCATTTATTTTACAAATCTTCATTTACATGTAGCTACTTACAAATAATATTTAATTAAATTAAAAAATAATTTATCTTTAAAAATATTTTATCTTATGTTATCTTCGCGTTTATAAACTAAAATTTGTCAGATTGTGATGCCACCTATATAGAAAGAACTTGTAGATCACTGTCCTCATGCTTTTTAGAGCCACAACACGGGAAAACACTTCCATTTTCTCTCAACATCTGAAAAAACATAATCACACCCTCAGTATCCTAGAAGTCGTATCTCATATTCACAATATTCTCCAGAAACACTTCCTAAAACTTGACTTACATGACGATCTTAAAATTATCAAAGAAAAACAGAGAAGTCTAAATTGAATTAATCGCCACGTCTCATTCAATCGGGACTTCCTATCTCTCCACCGCCAACTATTTGCATGACCTATATCCCCAACATCTACTGTTACATCAAAATTTACACTCATCTCTCTCATTTTGTCATTTATTTATCTTTCTCAGTCCATTCCAAACCACTCTTGCTTAATGCATTTTCTTAGAAAAACACCGCATATACAGAAATTAATTATGAAAAGTTAGTTTGGTACGAACATTAGATATAGAAAGTTTATATTACATGAATATTTAAGAAAAGTACAGTATTTACAATCCCAAATATATATTCTGAAAGAAATACTGCACCTAACATCTACAAAAACATGCGTGGAACTATGGAAGAACCCCGCAACTACAACATTACTTAGGTAAAACCCGCTATATACTTGACGGAGCCTGCAGTTACTGTGTTTATTCTAAGCAATACACAATCGTGGTGTTTTTGCTACGTAATTGGCGCGATTAGCGAAAGCATTTATCAGACAAAATGTGTTTCAATTGTCTACTTCTGTTTGCTCTAAAAAGATGGACGTGTGAATGTGAAGGTGGCTTGTAAAAGCAAAATATGTACTCTAAATCTTAATACGCATATAGAAAGTTTTAATTCCAGTATATCTCATTACAGGCGTGAACACTCCCTGTATTGTACCTAGTGATTTAACCATACAGGTCATGCACAAGGATTATTTATCAACTAACTCCCCTAATCAATAATCATATAAGGTTTATTGAAAGCATCTTAAACATAAAAATATATCTTTCACAAGTCTGGGCCATGAAGAGTACGAACTGTGTAAAGCATTCTAACTACACAATAAAGAGCACAATTCTGAGAACTTGAATCCAGCATATAGTGAATATGATAGCTGAAAAGAACACATTCAACGTGCCAGAGATTCAAAAGAATTATACCGTTTAGATACAAATAAACCAGATACATCAGCGACCCTTAAAGTCTATGTTGACTTACAAAAAGTCATAATGTTACTAAGAATCGATATGTTTATGAAAGCAATATTTACCCAAAGAATATCTAGATTCAATGAAAGCTTTGTACCCCTATTAAAGGAAAAAAAAACAAAAAACTTTTGCATGGCAATGGTATGGCCCTATTACTGTATGAGGAAAGAAATGAGGAAGAAATAATTAGCTCATATAAGGCTTTCTTTTTACATTACAGATATGTCGAATATTTTGTCCTTTGGGTTAATAACTGCTCAGGTCAAACTAAAAATTGGAGTTTTTTTTAATTCCTACAATTTCTTGTATATATTGTAAATTCTGACGCTATATCTGCTCATGATATTTCTATTTAGTATTTCGAACCATACATTAATGGTATCATCGATACAGCAACGCAAAGTGAAACTGTCACCCATTATAAAAAGCAAGCGTGGATGAAAGATGAAATAATCGAAATGATGGACGAAAGAAGACAGCTTAAAAATAGAAATAACTCAGAGTATAAACGAAAGCATAATCTGATTCGAAGGAAAATCAGGGAAGCCAAAGAGTTATGGATGCGAGCAAAATGTGAGGAATTAGAAGAATTGCAACGAAAACATGACGAATTTAACACACATAAGAAAATAAAAGAAGTTACAGTACACAAAAGAAATACACCCATAACATTAACGAATAATGTAGGTCATGCACTATCCCTAGAAGACGAAGTAATGGAGGAATGGGAAAACTACATTAAAGCATTATGATGATCGAGGATTACTACCTAACTTAAGTGCAAATACAGGACCATCAATCTTAAAAGCTGAAGTGGAAAAAGCCATACACCAAGCCAAAAACATCAAAGCCAGTGGACCAAATCAAATATACAGCGAATGGCTAAAATTACTCTCAAATGGCAATATAAAAGAACTCACTGTACTTTTCAATCAAATATATGATACCAGTGAAATTCCATCGGACTGGCTAAAATCAATCTTTATTCCTCTACCTAAGAAACCAAATGTTAAGAAATGTAGTCTTGTAGATTGTAGACTCATTAGTTTAATGAGCCATGCCGTTAAAATACTGTTGCATATTCTTCTAAACCGAATTAACAACAAGTGCGAAGAAATAATTAGTCAAGAGCAGTTCGGGTTCCGGAGATGCCTTGGAACTAGAGAAGCACTATTTTCTATGCAAACACTCCTTCAACGATGTTGGGAGGTAAGAAAACCCGTATATATGTGCTTCATTGATTTTGAAAAGGCATTTGATCGCGTTCAGCATACCAGACTAATTACCGCCTTGCAGAGCCTCCAACTAGATAAGAAAGACATCAAACTTATTGCCAAACTTTACTGGAACCAAACAGCCATTATTAATACCAACAACAGAGAATCAAAGCCAATCAGTATTGAACGAGGCGTAAGACAAGGCTGTATACTATCTCCCACCCTCTTTAACGTGCATTCTGAGAATCTATTTAGGGAAGCTTTAAAAGATCAAAAAGGAATTATCATAGGAGGAGAAATAATTAACAATATACGGTACGCCGACGATACTGTGATTCTAGTTGAAAACATCGACGATCTGCAGGAGCTAATCAATAGAGTTAACATGGAATGCACAAATTGGGGACTGTCGATAAATATCGATAAAACTAAATACATGGTGACCAGTAAAGTGGATATCGGCGCATTGATATTAAACCAACAACCGCTGCAGAGAGTTCAGAGATTCAAATACCTTGGATGTTGGATTACACAAAATCTAGATCCATTCTTCGAAATTCGATGTAGAATTGAACAGGCAAGAAACTCATTTCAAAAATTCAAGCCTCTATTATCCAATAACTCATTAAATTTGGAAATCCGTGAAAAGTTTACAAGATGTTACGTGTGGTCTGTACTTTTGTATGGATGTGAAACTTGGACTTTAAACGCCGATATCATGAATAAAATCGAGGCGTTTGAGATGTGGTTGTATCGAAGGATACTAAAAATTCCATGGACTAGCAGAAGTAGAAACGAAGAAGTTCATCGAAGAATGGGACATCAACGAACTCTATTAAATATTATTAAGAGGCGTAAACTAGAATATCTTGGACATATAATCAGAGGACAGTAGAGATAAGAGTACAGTAAGATAAGAGGACAGTAAGATATGAGTTCCTTCGGCTAATTCTCAACGGTAAAATCGAAGGAAAGAAATGGATAGGACGGAAGAAACTCTCTTGGTTGAGGAATTTGCGGCAGTGGACAGGTTTGACAGCGGACCAATTGCTACACGTAGCGCAAGACCGAGATCGGTATAAAAATATTATAAGCATGGTAGTCGCCGACGTCCCGTAGGGATATGGCACTCTAAGAAGAAGAAGATTTCGAACCAGGACACATCTTCATGTCCGCCGATGAGCTTCCACCATTAGGTGAAACTACCTTTAAAAAAAAAACAAAAGAAAACCTACGATTTTAACGATTTTGTGACAGCTGTTTGAAATGAGAATTAAAAAACAGTTACAATAAAAACAATGCAGTATACAGGTTTTTTTTAAGTGGCAAGATTTTGCGCCACAAGCAAAAATTAAAAAAATAGAGCCTCGTCCTTACTTGGCATAAAAAAGGAGAAATTGTTGCCAACATGAGATCATTTTCTCTACAGTACAAGTTAACAAATAACTTCGATAGTATGTTTGGAATGAATTTTCTTCAAACATACATTTCTTCTTTTTAAATAAAAAACTTCCCAGCCCACAGCCATTTACATCTCCATGTGGAGTATCAAAAAAAAAACGGGTGTGGCAGTCCAGTGGGACTGCCGGTAGAAGTTATACTTCTATACACGCGTTCGCCGTTACAAATTTTTATGGGAGTCAATCTGCACAATCATTACATATGTAATGCTATAGGTAAGAGAGAGCAGACAGAGAAACAGAATTAGGTATATAGGTATATGGTGCATCGTTTGCTGTATATAAACAACATTTGACTTGTAATAGGAGGATTTCATCAAAATATAATAATATTTTGATGAAAATGTATATTTTTATTTTCATATATGTATGAAAGGAAGTTAAATGCAAAAAAATTTTTTTACACATACTCTGCAGTAAAATTCATTGTTTATTTTGTTATTAATATAAAAATACAATACAATACACTGCAACATAATTCAATATAATAATACAATACAAATTAAAATGCAATAGTCATAAGTGTTTAAAAATGACAATATACATAACTTACTTACGCATATGTTTAATATAGGTATATAACTTCAAAAACTGAGCAATGAATCGCTGTTGTAAAATTTTTATTCTAAACTGCATTAAAAATTTGTAAAATCGTTAATTTTATATAGATAAACAAAAGTATCATTTTTAATCCTACCGTATTATCGAATTTTTCGTTTCCAACAATAATTTTTTCAAAACAAATTTTTTTTGGAGCGGGTTAGAGTATTTTTTATATACACCTGTTTGTAAAAATTTGTTCAAAATACATTTCATTGTTTTAAACACAGTAATTAATATTTTTAAATATTTTTTAACAAACAGAAAACAAAAAGTTGCCTCACCGTGACATGTTAGCACATTGCCGTGACCAGAATTCGAACCTGAGTTACCACGGCCACAACGTGGGATCCGAACAACTAGTCCACTACAGTCCATCTAATTTACTTACCGTTGCACGTCATTATCTACGTCAGAGATCGAAGTTGACATAGTTGCCAAAGTATAAAAAATCCAGAATCCATTTTAAATCAAATAGGTCACATAATTATTGCAAAAGTGGATTATACAACAAAACAAATTAATTTTTAATGTAAATAAATAGAAACGAAACAAGAGTTAAAACATAATCTTGTTAAAAACAATTTGAGCTGCTTGTGTGCGTCATATAAAGATGTAAAATGGAATACTTAAACAAAAACAACACTTTTTTCATTACTTATTAACATTAGTCAATACCGCAACTGTCAAATACGTGTTACCAATTTATGCCAAAATATCACCTTCGTTCGATTACAGTCACAGTGTGTTCCGAACAAATGTTCTTCATAAAAACGCTTTATAATGCATTTACACAAATTAAATGAAACATATTATTGTGTATTTCTTTAAGTTAACATTAATAGAAATCTTTAAATATTATTTCTACGCGTATATAATAAAATATGTCTAGTGGCTGTAATGCCAGTGTACTCGGCAAAGTGATTCTAAAAAATAAGACACCTACCGCCTAAATATTTCGTGTTGGTATCACGTGACCTCACGGGATATGATGCAGATGACGTGCAACGGTAAGTAAATTAGATGATGTGTAGACGATCACGGCTAATTAGGCGATGTGTATTACGATTCTAGTTCGAATATTTTAAAACTCTAGCCTAAGATTCCATTAAAACAAATTTAAGTCAGTTGTTTATACAAGAAACAATGTACTTAATATTAATTTAATATACCATTTTATATAAATAAGTATGCTAATAATTAAAAATAAAGTAATTAATCAGTGGAAATAATAACAAATAAATGTTTCCGATTCTAAAAATGCTAAGATATAAAATAAATAATATTCATCAGTATTTAAAAATGAAAATAGGTATACATAACTTACTTACCCATAATATGTTTAATTTACCATGATAATAATATTAATACAAATTAAAATGAAATATTCATAAGTATTTAAAAATGACAATATACGTAACTTACTTATGCATATGTTTAATTTACCATGATAACAATATTAATAAAAAAATATTGATTGGTGATACAACTGTCAATTTATCTAAAATTGACAAATACAATATTTAATTGTTGTTTGTTGTGTATATAAGTACACATTTGAACTTTCTTGAGATATTTACAAGTTTTAATTTATAATTTAACATGCCTAACGAGGCTTGTTATTCCAGTGCAAATATCCGATTCACTCCCGTGCAAATTTCCAAAGTCAAACGCGCGTATAGAAGTATAACTTCAAAAACGAACAACTCGGATTATGTTGTAAATTTTCATTTTATTTTAAAATTTACCATTTTTGCGTATATTGCATATATTTAATAAAATTAACATGGGGTTTTTAAATATTTCAAAAATAAAAAAGGAAATTCATATTGGGATTCGAACTCACATACACCAGCGTATGAACCAAACACTTAAAATATTCGCCAATTAGACATGACACAAACGTATTTCAAAATTGACAGTTCTCGGTCATACAGTGATCTATTGAGATTATTATTTTGAAATACCAAAGACTAAAATAATTATGAACATTTATTAAATAATACAAAACATATGACATAAATAATAATATTAATATATATATATATATATATATATATACTGAAAAAGCGATAAACGCTTGTCATCAACGCTGATCAAATAGAATACAAAACTCAAATATTTGGGTGTGCAGCGGAAGATAGGACAAAGAAGTACTCTTTTTAGTAAACCAAGCTTTCGCTAATCTTTATTTGCATCATCAGGGTGCTACAATAAACAAAATTAGTACAAAATACAGAAAAAGAATTATTTTGTATCCTACACTAATTGAGGTTAATTGTCGTGATGTTTATCAAATGAAATGAGCAACTCATTTGACCCCTACAAATGATGGGCGAAAACTATCCAAAATTGTTTTTAAAAAACGTTCTTTAACAAATACATATTTAAAACACTTTAAAACACATATACATGAACACTTAAATAAAATTATGTTAAAATAATTACAGAATATGTCATTAAATAAAATTTTTGGTTATAAACATTCTTATCAGAAACAAAAGAATTGGTTGTGAATTCGTTACTGCCAACTTAAAACGATAGAACGTTAGATCTTAATGATAACAATGTAAAGGTAATAGCATATCTGATAGACGCTGAACTTCTTGAAACAGAAAAGGTAAAAAGACTTATTTTAGAAGAAGTAGGAGAGGTATTGCATATCTCATATATAATGAAACTTATATTGTTGATGATGAATTGTCTATATTAGTAGATTCGTGTTTATCCAAAGTTAACAATAATGAATATAAGTTGCTTAAATTGTTGGTATCTGTCTTTTTGCTAATAGTTTCTTTTTCTTGAAAAATCGAGAACATCGAGCCATCTCGAGAACCAATCTTTTTAAGTAATTGCTCTCCGTGGATAGGATTTTTACATTTGGAAAATCGAAAGAGTGCCCTGTTGTGTTAGCATGTGTGGCTAGAGAACATCTATCAGGGTGTAACCTAATGTCACTCTTGTAAAGAGTCAAGCGGCTAGAAACTTTTTGGGAGGTGTGACCTATATAGGAACCTTCACAGCCCAAACGATTAAGTTTGTAGACAACATCACTTTTATCTAAGTTTGGTACTTTATCTTTCAATGACTTGTACAAAGATCCCACAACTAGAGTGCTTTTATAAGCAATTTTTACATTTGGTAGGTATTGAGCAAAAATTCTGGTCAATTTGGGAGAGACGTCCTTAATAAATGGAAGTGATACACCCTCCTACACCCTCCCTAAAATCCATAAACCTAGCTTAACTATGAGACCTATAGTTTCCTCCATAGGCTCACCAATTGAACATATTGCAGGCTTTCTCACCAATATTTTGACCAAAGCTTATGATTCAAATAATGATTACTACATCAGAGATTCTTTCCAAGTTGTTGAGTTATTTAACAGAACTGTATTACCACATAATTATGTTCTCGTTAGTCTAGATGTGGTCTCCCTCTTCAGTAATGTTTACTTAAATGCCGTTCTCCGATCTATTCATAAACACTGGAATAAAATTTCTCAAGTATGTATCATCGACTACGATATGTTTATTGAGATGATAAAGTTCTTGTTTAATTCCACTTGCTTCTCTTTCAATAACAAATATTATAAACAAACCTTTGGCACTCCTATGGGAGCCAGTATCTCTCCAATTCTAGCTACATATGTAATGGATGATCTGTTGGATATTATTCTTCAGGTTGTTCCTTTCAATGTTCCTTTTATTAAAAAGTATGTTGACGACATTATTATGTCGTGCCCACAAGGTTTAGAATTTGAGCTCTTAGACATTTTCAATAGCTACGACTCCCACATTCAATTTACTCTTGAAAAAGAGGATCAAAACCAATCTGTTCCTTTTCTCGACACAATGTTTATTAGAGAACTGGATAACATCATTAAAATTGATTGGTATAGAAAAAAGTGTAACTCTGGAAGATATCTCAACTACCACTCTTACCACAAGTCAAGCATGAAAATTAATCTAGTCAAACAAATGACCACACGAGTTTGTAACCTAGCTGACCCTGTTTTTAGAAAAAAGAATTTCAACATCCTTTTACAGTTGTTCCTAGATAATTCTTACCCCGAATCCTTACTTAGGAAAATCATCTTTAACACATCCTCTGTTATACTCAACACACAAGTAAACTCTCCCCAAAATACAGGTGCTATGAAAGTTAGCTCAGATTCTCACTCACTGACTAACAATATTCCTAATATATCTTTTGTATCACTTCCATTTATTAAGGACGTCTCTCCCAAATTGACCAGAATTTTTGCTCAATACCTACCAAATGTAAAAATTGCTTATAAAAGCACTCTAGTTGTGGGATCTTTGTACAAGTCATTGAAAGATAAAGTACCAAACTTAGATAAAAGTGATGTTGTCTACAAACTTAATTGTTTGGGCTGTGAAGGTTCCTATATAGGTCACACCTCCCAAAAAGTTTCTAGCCGCTTGACTCTTCACAAGAGTGACATTAGGTTACACCCTGATAGATGTTCTCTAGCCACACATGCTAACACAACAGGGCACTCTTTCGATTTTCCAAATGTTAAAATCCTATCCACGGAGAGCAATTATTTAAAAAGATTGTTTCTCGAGATGGCTTTCATTTTTCAAGAAAAAGAAACTATTAACAAAAAGACAGATACCAACAATTTAAGCAACTTATATTTATTATTGTTAACTTTGGATAAACATGAATCTACTAATATAGACAATTCATCATCAACAATATAAGTTTCATTATATATGAGATATGCAACACCTCTCCTACTTCTTCTAAAATAAGTCTTTTTACCTTTTCTGTTTCAAGAAGTTCAGCGTCTATCAGATACACTATTACCTTTACATTGTTATCATTAAGATCTAACGTTCTATCGTTTTAAGTTGGCAGTAACGAATTCACAACCAATTCTTTTGTTTCTGATAAGAATGTTTATAACCAAAAATTTTATTTAATGACATATTCTGTAATTATTTTAACATAATTTTATTTAAGTGTTCATGTATATGTGTTTTAAAGTGTTTTAAATATGTATTTGTTAAAGAACGATTTTTAAAAACAATTTTGGATAGTTTTCGCCCATCATTTGTAGGGGTCAAATGAGTTGCTCATTTCATTTGATAAACATCACGACAACTAACCTCAATTAGTGTAGGATACAAAATAATTCTTTTTCTGTATTTTGTACTAATTTTGTTTATTGTAGCACCCTGATGATGCAAATAAAGATTTGCGAAAGCTTGGTTTACTAAAAAGAGTACTTCTTTGTCCTATCTTCCGCTGCACACCCAAATATTTGAGTTTTGTATATATATATATATATATATATATATATATATATATATATATATATATATATAAAATATTAAATATATATACAAAAGGAACATTTTTATTCTCACGAGAGGAAGAGAGAGAAAATATATCTTCTGTCTCTCTCTTACTCATTATCTTACATATGTAATGATTTCACCGATTCACTCCAGTACAAATTTCCAACGTGGAGCGCGCGTGTAGAAGTATAACTTCAATAAAAAAGAAACCCTTATTAAAAATCAGTCCTTCAATGGTTATATCGATGTGTTTTTATTTCATTTCTTGACGTAGGTGTTTTTAATCTTTTAAATATTTTCCTGTACTACTTCAAATTAATAAACAAATATGTTCTTTCAATTACTTAATGCACTTACTTAAATACAATAAATGAGCTGTCCACGTTATATTTAGTTGCATCTTTAATAGAAATATGTTGACATGAAATAGACATGTGTCGCAATTTCAAAAGTGATGTACATTTTTTTAAACTTATTACTAGAGCTGGAAAATATTGGGGGCCCTTTCCTATGGAAGGAAATATCTTAGTTATTATGTGTTATTTAACTATTGCCGCAACATTTTCTGTTTTTTTATTTGTCGGTATGGTTTTAGAGATGAGCACGTATAAACAAAGTTTTCAATTTCAAGGCACTGAAATTTTTTTATTTAGTTTAAGCCAGTTTATATTTGTTATCCACCATTTAAATTGGGTATATTATGGAAAGTACCAAAACAGGAGTAGCTGGAACTGCTTTTTCCAAAACCTAGCAGATTTGGAGACAATTTCAACAGATATAAACGCACATGTACATTTACTAAAAATTGTTTCCATAACAATAATTTTTATTTCTTCATATGCACCAATGTTTAATCTAGCTATGTTTCAGAATTTTGCTCAATGGTTTACCATACTCTATAATGTATTTTGGATCATATCAACTTTTCAATTATTCTATTTCGTCGTATTTTGGTGGGAAACTTGCAACATTATTTCCGCTAGATATAAGTTTCTTGAAAATGTCATCAAAAATAATAAGCTTCAATATGAAGATGTAGTTGTGCGACAGAAAAGAATAAAATATATAAAAGATATACTGATAAAACTCCAAGAAACCGTTAGATACGTGAACAAAGCAGCTGGATTTTTTGTTCTGACTGTATTTGTTTGTACTTCTTTGTCACTATTAACTTGTTTTAATTTGTGTTTGTTTATAATGCCTATGGTAGATAATGCGATAAGCCAATTATGCTCGTTTTTTCTGTCATGTTTTGCATATTTGGTAAGTATAAAGAAACCTACTTTGCTTCTTGTTTGTATAACCGTCTGAGACCTGACCTGCTCTTTTTTGTTTTTTTTTTATTTAATATAATAAAATTTGTAGGATTTTAAGTATAAAAACACATGTAAATTTTTTAAAAAAATTTAACTTTCTGCTAAATGTGAAAAAGAAAACATGTCCATTCAAAAGGACATCAGGATCACATCAATACAAAATTATTGTAAATGAAATTTTTAAAAGCAATTGTTATTTCCTATTAAACATAAAAATATGTCACATGATTCACAATAAACTTTGGTTTTATCATTACAACCTGGAAGCTTACCTCTAACAGAATTTTTAACTCGGATGCCATTGCAGGAATGTGTTGTATCTTTCTTTTAGTAGACGTTTGAAGTTATGCACTAGGTTTGTAATTGTTTCTAGTTACCAGTATTAAAATGTTGCCAAAATCAGAATTTTCAGAAATGTTATCCTTAAGAACTCAGAAACAGCAATTTTAAACTACAGAAATTTCATAACGGTTTTATTAGCATCGGTAAGTTGCTTATGGTCATCTCTGTACAGAATCTCAGAATTGGCAATCGCAAGGTCAAATTAGTGGAAAATGGTTTTGACTGGCCATTTATTACTTCTATCCATTCTCCCCATGGATTCATTGTACTTTTTAACAATGTTTGGTCCAGGTGCCTCAACATATCGGAGTTCTTTTTGACCATCGCTTACATTCATCTAAAGGTTCTATTTGTAATGCAGTTGACAGCTAGCACAACTGATTTCATATCATACCATTGGACTATGATAATTTTTCCAACAGATCTTAAATATTGCTCAGAAGAACCACAACCTAATCGACTCATCACCTTATCCGATGTTACATGAACTGCTTTGGGTATTCTGGATATCATTCTTGTACCAGTTAAAAAATATTTTTGTTTACCATGTACTCAAGAAAAGGTAAGGTGGTCAAATATCTATCGATTAATACATGTGTTCCTTCTAATAATGTGGTAGATAACTTAATAACTGCGGATGGACCAACACCTAGCTTCTTAACATCATCATTACTCTAAAGAAACGTATTTTTCCCTTGATAAATATCGAAGTCTAATATTAATCCTTCTGGATTGTTTACCTTGAACAAATTGTTTTATGTCACCATTTATTGTTCGTCCACAGTAACCTCACTGCATTTTAGAAGTGTTGAACAACTTCTTCGTATTCTTTTAAATGAATTTTAAATATTCTTTCGTCTAAATTGACATTTAAAAACGTAAGTTTTTCTACTTTACTTCTTGTTAACCGTATTCTTTTTTTATTTAAAATTAAACCAGATTTTGAACATGTGTTCACATTTACAATACTTTATGAATATAGTGGTTAAGTTAGGATATACATGGCAATGGTTTTTCCACCATTGTAATGGACTCTCGATACAGGTGTACGTTTAGATGAGTCATGTCCAATTAATTGTTCAAAAATACACTATGGACTTAAGTCATCTTTATCGGTTTCCCTTTCTTGTACTGGTTGATTTTTAATAGTACAATCTTCTTTTTGTTTATAGAAGTAACCATCTTCTTAACTCTTTCTTTTGTTTTTTTACCTGCATTTTTATCAGAAAATCCCTGCACTTTAAATCGTGAATCCATAAATGTACATAATGACAATGTGCCACTCTGTTCTATTCCTCTAAATCTTTTTGCTAAACCCGATATTAGTAATTGTACTACGTCGGATACTATGGATGTAAGGTTACCGTTTGCTAAAATTTTATTGCAAGATTCTTGCAGGCAACGTACCATAACAATCACTGAACTACCCTTCAAGTATTTTTGGCCACTCATTGTACTTGTTATTTCTTTAACAAGCCGTAAAATTTGGGAAAGTTGAGAACAAATAATCCAGTCTTCATTATTTAGATTTGGTCCAAGTCTAAGTGTGTATTAACTAATAAACATGTGGAACGGATTGCCTCTTCTAACTCGGTTATTCTTTTTAACATGTAATAGGTGAAGTTCTACCTAGTTTCCACATTTTGGATTGGCCGTTTGGGAACTTTATTATGTTGTGATTGATACTTTAAAAGCCTTTATAAAGATAAGGTACTTTTTTTGAAATGTGTTTTTTTTTAAAGTGAAATTTGAAATTAGTAAAATAATTTCACTAATTTTAAAAGCGATCTTTTCTGAATTATGGTCCAGAAAAATGGCAGCAGCCTAATAAAACCGTTTTGAATTCTAAATTTTCGGTTAAATATTGTCTTGTTAATGCGATGTAACTCTCAGTTACTCCATATGTCCGGAGGGCAGTAGTAATACAGATATTTTCTATTTCTTTAACAACTTGTGATCTAATAATTTGCTTAGTTTTGATATAACATTCCTGAAGTAATGAACCTGATGTAATGAACAAGTTTTTCTTGTTGGCGGTTTATATCCAGGAATCCACCCTGCAAACTTTTTAAAAGCTCCTTCTTCAACTATGGAAAACGGATGAAACGAGTCTTTTCATAGGTTTATTAAATCCATATCTATTTGTTACTTTTGTTCTGAACTAATATTTTTATTAATGGAAGTATCCATCACCTTTTGACGCTTGGGTGGCGGTGGCAGTATGTCAGTACTTGTAGTAGAAGTAGTCGAAACGGACAGAAATGCGTCAGGAGAAGTTTCAATCATTGCAATATTCAGAAAGCGGACCATAAAAGCTGCATCTTCTACAAATGTGCATTTTTTTAAAATAAAATTATTCTAATACTAGGTCAATAATTTTGACTAAGAAAAATAATTCATAATTGAATATTTACAATAAATAAATCCTTTGACGAACTATCAATAAAGATTTGAAATCGAAAATTCAGATCAATCTTAAATCGAAACTCATCTATTAATCATAATACCTAGTTATAAAAAAACAAAAATAAGAGTTAAGAAGTGGGTTCCTTCTATAAAAAAAATCAACCAGTACAAGAAAAAGAAACTGATAAAGATGACTTAAGTCCATGGTGTATTTTTGATGAATTTATTGGACATGACTCATCTAAACATACACCTGTATCTAGAGATATAAAAGAAGTCGACATGTATTTGTCTGATGATATTACCCACAAAAAATTTCGAAAGGAGATTGGAACTGTCCATTACAGTGGTGAAAAAACCATCGCCATGTATATCCTAACTTAACCACTATATTCATAAAATATTGTAGTATCGTAACAAAATCTGTTCATTGTCAACACATGTTCAAAATCTGGTTTAATTTTAAACAAAAGAAGAAACAACAAGAAAAGTGGAAAAACGTATGTTTTTAAATGTCAATTTAGACGATTCGCGATTTAATAATGTGTCATGTAAATATAAGTACTATTTGTATTGTTTAATTTATTTTTAAGTTATAATAAATATATCATTCGTTAGTTTCTTTCAATATAGGTAATAGCCAATATGTTTTTTGTGTACTCGCTTATTTGAAACTACTGATAAACAATCAACTAGTTACAGTTTACGAAAAACGGTTCCGATAAAAATGTCAACGACCCACCTCTAGTTTCTTAGGATAGGAACCAGAGATATGTATATCTTAAATCGGAACTAATCGGAACTAATCGAAACTAATCGGAACTAATCGTCTTACTAATGGGCAATCGGCGTCAATAAGAAATATGGAGGGGAGACCAAGGGGAAATATGATTGTTATCTTTGTCTATTCGTTGAAAATATGATTTTATATCTGTGTTAGATATCCTGTTAAATTTTACCATACCGACCATAAACTTTTACCTACACTGTATGTATAGGTGTCATGGCGAAAATTGAAAAAGGTATTATTGTATTAACTACTAGTTTAATAAACGAGTTAATGTAAATTGGTTGGGTCGACTACTAAGACCAGAACAAATTATTTTCATTTCTTGACATTGATATATTATATTGATTACAATGCAATACAATTCCAACGCAGTTCACTAATTACAAGCAAGTTAAAGGTCTTGAGAATATTATCCAGTGGCAACTCTATTATAAACATGTTTCAGATGGGTCGTGTATTAAAGAGTGATGTTTATTTCTTCAAACTGATTAAAACAGTGGGAAAATATTTGGGACCTTTTCCCATTGAAGGCCCTTTCTGTGCAAAGCTCTGCTGTTTAATTTTTACAATAATGTTTTCTGTGGTATCAATGACTAGTCTATTTCTTCGTTTTAGACAAAATGCGAGCAGTTTGAAATTGGAAACCACGGAAATTTTTTTATTTAGTGTCAATGACTTGCTGATTATTATTTACTATTTTTTCAGTATGTATTATCAACCATATAAAAACAAAAGGATTTGGAATTTCTTTTTTGAAAATATGACAGCTTTGGAGCTACATTCAATCGATGTTAACGCATCTCAGCATGCAGTAAAAATTGTTTTTATGTTTGCTAGCTTTGTTTCACCATATTTTACAATATTTAACTCAAACAAAATTAGAGATTTTACAAAATGGTATACCACAGTCTCCTTTTTATTTTCGGTCATAACACATTTTCAGTCGTTCTATTTTGTTGTATTTTGGTGGGAAATTTGTAACATTCTTTCAGCTAGGTATAATTTCCTTAAGGAAATTGTTATAAACGATTATACTATTCAATACGAAGATACAGTTGTGAGACAAAAACGTGGAAAAGAGGTTATAAATACCTTAATAAATCTTCACAAAATCGTAGCAAATCTGAACAATTCTGCTGGAATTTTAGTTCTTACGCTACTAGCAATAACTTTTTTTGATATATTGTCGTGTTTAAATTTAACTTTGTTTATGTTACAACTAATAAATATTTCAGTTGGTCAGTTATACTGGACATATCTATTCTGTGTTTCGTTTACAGTAAGTATAGAAAAAGTGTATGCCTAATATATTATGCATTTTACAGTTTAAACATTTAATTTTAGTCAAGTTATATTAAAATACGATCCACTTGATATTTTCACATTTAATACCTTTATATATATATATATATATATATATATATATATATATATATATATATATATATATATATATATATATATATATATATATATGTTCACCGCCAAAGCAGGTGGCGCCTTTGTAAGCTAACTACTGTTGTAGTGAAGTTTTGGGAGACATTCGTTGGACTTTCCGAGTTTGAATTTGTATCAGCTCAAGTGTCTGATGAGGCTGGGATAGGCCGAAATGATCAACACACTTTATTGATACCGATTCGAGCACGGGAAGTTTAACGAATTTGTCCTCAAAATTAAGCTGGACAAGTTATATACACTCGCTAAGGCTATCGTGCCAAGCTGGACTAAAAATTATGAAGTCTGTATCACATAAAAATTGGAGAGCAGATTTTCCAACTCTAATAAATTTATATAGAGCTTTAATTAGACCAAAACTCGACTACGGATGTGTTGTGTATAACTCCGCAAACCAAGCATTGCTCAAAACTTTGGATACTCTTCAGAGTTCAGCCGTTAGACTTGATCTTGGAGCATGTTGTACTAGTCCTGTGGACAGTCTACTCTGTGAAGCAGGAGAGCCACCCTTAAACCTATGAAGAAAACACTTAACTCTATCGTATGTCTCGAATATAAAATCTAACCCAAAAAATCCAGCTCTCCATCATGCTGTTGCTAACAGGCTCCAGGAGGTCTATCAAAAAAGAAATAGGGATCCTGTACCTTTCTATGAACGAGCTATAGTTTATTTTTATGAACGAGAGAGTAATTAGCATAATTTTAACTCGTAGCTCCGACCACTCCATGGGCGTGCTCAAGATTAATTGAAAAATTACTTTGAATAATTGTAAAAAATAAATGAATTATTTCAGTGTTATAAAGTATTATGTGTATGTAAACAAAAGTGACCTCTTTTATCACACACTATATTAGAACTGACTGGCCTACATTAAAAAGGGTTTTAAAAAATTCATTTTTTTTTAATTTTTAAAAATTACAAAAGAGAAAAAGAGTTTTTAAAACCGTCTAAGGTATGTTAAATAGATGAATAAAAATATTAATATAAAACTTACAGCTACTTGTTACAAATCCAAATCAGATTCAGAAGATGAACTTTCAGAACCAAGATTTATAATAACTGGCTCGATCATTTTATCAGTAATATTGTCCAGCTTCCACATTTTTTCCTCTTCTTTAATAGTGTGATTTACTGCCTTTTCCCAGTTTTCAGGTTTTACATTATTTACGGCCTCCAAAAACAACTGTTTAACATCATGAATTTTAAAAGTGGTATTTTTTCTTGAAACTTCACTCTTTATCTGTGCCCATACCAGTTCAATCGGGTTTAATTCACAATGATATGGTGGGGATCTAAGTACTGTCATTCCACGATTTTTGGCAATTTCATCAATTTCGTATTTTTTAAATTTTTCTTTATGAAGGGCACACAACGAATAAAGTTCCTTTCTTATAGATCCGGGATGGTACGTAATATTTTTTGAACTCAGCCAATTCTGCAAGTCTTTTTTTAACCACTTGGTTGTGGGCAGTCCTTCTATAAGTCTGGAGTGATAACTTGCATTATCCATTACTATTACACAGTTCTTAGGAAGAAGATCTATCATTTCTTCGAACCATTCTTGAAAGACATCAGCGTTCATGTCTTCATGGTAGTCACCGGTACGAGTTGATTCAAAAGTTAATAAACCACCTTCAACAAAACCATCTGAACTGCCAATGTGTACTATTATCAGCCTGCGTCCCTTTCCTGATGGTGGGTTTAAATCAATAGATAAGTTATTTACAAAAGCGTGCCTTTGACTTGTAACAGTTTCATCCTGCCAAAATTTATTTGGTGTATGACCCTCGTTGATCCATGTTTCATCAAGATAAAATATTTTTCTTTTTTGGTTTCTCATTTCCTTTATGGTTCTTAGAAAATGTCTTCTCCATATGACAATATCGCTTCTTTCTAATAAAATAGACTTTCTGGGATTCTTTTTCCAGCGGAAGCCTATTTCTTTTAAAAGTTTCCATAACGTACTTCGACTCATTTCTGGGTAATCCTTATCATCTCGAACTAAGACAAGAACTTTATCCAATGTTGGAAATTCTTGTCTAAAGAAGAATTCATGCACTTTCCGTCGAAGTCCTTCTTTAAAATGATATTCTATTTGAAATTTTGGTTTCCCTGGAGCATTACGTGGCATTTGAAAACTACCACATTTCTCTTCTTTAATAACTCTGTAAATCGTAGATTTCCCAACACCAAGTGTACTGATAACTAACTCAACGGTCTCATCAACACTTTCACATAAACGTTTGTCTGTAAATGATTTAAAACAATTAAATATTAATGTTTTTTCATTAACTGTTAGAGGACCAATTTTTCGGCGTTTACACGGCACTTCCAAATTTTCCATAACACTAGTATACACAATAAACTGCACCTTGCAACTGAAGTACCTACTTTTAGTGAACTGTTAAGAATTTTGAATACGCCACTTGGACCTTCCTACAAAATGGAAAAACCCACTATCACATTTTCTGTGGAATAAGTTTAGAAGGTAATTATCTAGTCAATTACTGTCGTAGATTCCTGGAATTAATGAATTAAATGTTTGATTGTTGAAACCCTTACTTCGTGGAATGCACTCATTTCAGATAAAATAAAACGTTTTATTTTATCTAAAGAATTAACCTTTATTTTGCAAATAGGTAGGTACTTATTAAACTTTTATTGGTTATATATAACCAATAAAATAAACATCTTACATTTCTTGCAAATTCATTAGTACCTGTTAACCTCCATCACTCCGACACTGGCAACCGTATTTAGGGATTAGTAACCCTCACAACTATTGTATTCTATTCTGCTCCAACCTTTATACCTGGTGGTCATACTCAATTTAAAATTGTTTTCCTATATACTTCTGTAAACTTGTTGACAAATATCTGTTTTTCATTGAGTCACCCGTATCAACAGTTTAGGGATTTGCATACATAATTTATTGTTTTATTACTCTCTCATACATAAAAATACACTATAATAGATACTTATTAGATTTTAGTATTGAACTACCTCCCATTTATCCTACCTGTGAACTAAATTTATGTTTTCCTTGGATTGTTCCCTCTCCTCTTTGTAACCTCAAACTTACAGCATATAACAAACATAGTATAAAAATTACCATCTTATATACACGGACGCATCTAAGACCATAAATGGAGTAGGAGCATGCTTTGTGATATCACATGAATATTCCATCTCCATTCTCATATTTATCCCTCTCATCCAACATTGCAGCAGATTAAGTTAATTTTATACCGTATATACCAAGTTCCTCTGGGTACCGTCATACGTTGGAATAGATGGTAACGAAAAGGCATGTAGTCTAGCTAGGTCAGCAGTAAACAGTACAGCCGCTACAGTGAAAAATCTAATGGTGCATTTAGATTTAAAACCTTACTTAAGAGCAAAATTGCACGATGTTTGGCAAAACCAATGAAATAGAAGCACCACTATATTGATAGAAATGAAATCTTCTGTCCTTCCATGAAACTTCTGGCCTTCAAAGCGACAACATCAAGTCCTAATAACACGTCTCAGATTACATTAATTCTACAACACATGAATTCTTGTTGAAGTGAGAAGTAGAACCACTGTGTTTTGTTTGTGAATGTAACGGACAGTAAAGTACATTTTGAATGACTGTCCAATATATTCAGTTGAAACACTAGATCACCACATTCCAAAAACATTAAAAGAGCTTCTAGGAGAATCTAAATACGTAGCTGATTTGATAAAATTCTTAAAATATAGAAACTTTTTAAAAAAATTTTAACACAATACATCAATAATTAAAATATATTGTATACCTTATTATGCAATTGATATTTTGTATATGCATTTGTATGTCTTTATCACTTTTTGTTTTTTTTTGTTGTGCTAATAACACTAAGTGGTTAAAGCAAAATAAATAAAAAAAGTTAAAATTTTATAGAGCTCTTTCCCATCTAAATGGATCACACTGTACAAGTATATAGAAAAGCTAACCAATCCTTGCGCATTCAAGACCTTTTTTCAAAGATATTTTTTCTAATAGTATTGAATTCTACATCAAAACAATTACATTCGTGTCTGTATATAGATATTTAGTTATTGATATATTACTGAAACACCAAAAGGGTAAACAAAGTATTTCCGTAAACAACTGAACACAATTTCTATAATTAAAACCTAAATAAGGGCTTGGAGTAGAACATTCAGTGGCAAACCTAATATAGACATGATAGAAATGTGTCGTGTTTCAAAAAGTGATGTATATTTCTTTAAACTGATTGTTAAAATGGGAAAATACTGGGGGCCATTTCCTATCGGAGAACAGTTCTTTGATAAAACTATGATACTATGCTATTTCACTACTGTACTAGTATATTTTGTTGTCTCAATTACCAGCATGTTTTTTCAGTTCAGAGAAAATATTTTAAATTTTAAATTGAACTTTTCTGATAGCTGTTTGGTCGCTTCAAACTTTTTGATAATGAGTTTCTATCATTTTTACTATACACACTATGGAAAATACCGAAACAGAAGCAACTGGAAATCTTTTTTCCAAAATATGGCAGTCTTGGAACCACTTTCGACTGACGTTAACACATATGTGCATTTGTTGAAAATTTTTTCCCTCATTACATTATTTGCTTCTCCATATTTTACAGTATACAATTCTGGTGGTATTATAAATTTTACAAAGTGGTATGAAATAGTGACAAATATATTTTGGATCGCATCAACTTTTCAGTACATGTATTTCGTGGTATTTTGGTGGCAAACCTGTAGCATTCTCTCCGCTAGGTATAATTTTCTAAAGGATTTTGTGATCAAAAGCTATAGAATTGAAAATGAAAGTACGGTTGCAAGACAAAACAGAATAAAAGGAATTATAAATAACTTGATAAACCTTCAAGAATGCGTAAAATTTCTAAACAAAGCAGCGGGATCTTTTGTCCTGACTTCTATTGTAATCAGTTTTGTAGGTCTTTTGTCTTGTTTTAATTTTACATTGTTCATATTGCAAGTTTTAGATCTTTCAATAATCCAATTATTGTGGTATATTCTGTCGTGCTTAGTGTTTATGGTAAGTATTGAAAATATCTTCTAGCTTATTCGTAATACTATATATCCTCCTTAGACCTGATGTCCAATTAAACGGAAATTTTTGTATAATATATTTTTTGTCAAGAATTAAATTTAGAGCGCCTAGGGCCGCTGGCGATCGTAGTGTACCGGGTGGTCCAATAAGCCGACCTCTCGGCTATACAGGGTGTCCCATAATTAATTGGACATTAGCTAATGGGTGATAGATGACATCAAAATAAAGCATTTGAGCTCAAATAGCTTAGGCAAAATGTTGCTAGTTTTCGTTTTACGGGGAGATTCATTAATATTTTTTTATATTATTTTTAGGGATATATTGAAAACTATTCAACCGATTTAAGTAAAATTTGGTATGTTGCTATTATTTAGTATGCTTAATATGAAAATGATATTAGTTTTACCGATGACACTAGGTGGCGCCACCTACTATAACATTGGTTCATTAATGGGGCCATAATTTTTTTTCCCGCCCTGTATAAACATTCTAGGAAAAAAACATGAAATAACATTCAATTCTACACAAAAAAGGTATTCTTGTTTTAAATCAACAAAGTACACCGTTTTCGAAATAAACGTATTTTTTAGAGACGTGCATAAAATAAAAAAAATTTACAAAAACTTATGTAAATTCAAACATTATTTAAAAGGTCTTAAATAAAAGTGAATATTAAATGTATTAGTAGTAGAAAATTTTTGCAAACAAAATGGATATGATTGAAACGATTATTTTTCTTAAACTTTTTACACAGTAACAAATTTAAAAAAAAATCTGACAATGAAGTGAATATAAAACAATTAACAAAGTGAATAATTCAAAACGAAACGAAAAAAAATTACAATAAGTGTTCAAAATGTGCACCATTAGATAAACTACATAATCTAAATCTTTTGTGTAAGTTTTGTCTTATTTTAAATAATGAGTTTCTTTGGGCCCTAATTACGTTAACTCCCTCTACAATATTTTGCCATAACTCTTGACGGTTATTTATTTTTTTTTTTATAAACAAGTGACTTTAGGTAGCCCCACAAGTGAAAGTCTAGGGTATTTAGTTCGGGATTGCGTGCTGGCCATGGGTATACACTACCTCTACCAATCCACCTTTGAGGATAAATTTCATCTAGATAATTTCTAACTTCTAGGCTATAATGTGGTGGTGCACCATCATGCATGTACCAAGAGTTCCGTCTCAAATTTAGAGGTATGTCTTCTAAAAGAGTTGGTAAATCTTTTCTCAAAAAATTTAGATACGTTACTCCGTCAAGCCTAGTTGGTAATTCGAATGGTCATACAATACAATCCCCAAATATGCCACATCAGATATTTATGGAAAACTCATGTTGAAAATGATGTTCTTGAAATGCATGAGGATTATCTGTCGCGTAGGTATGGCTATTGCGCCAGTTAAATACACCCCTTCTAGTAAATGTGGCTTTATCGGTAAATAAAATTTTATTATAAAACATTGGATCGTCTAAATGCCGCCCCATCATAAACTGACTAAATCGGAGCCTTGCTGGAAAATCCTGTGGTAAAAGATTCTGTACTGGAGTAAAACGATACGGATACAGATTTTCTGTCCGTATTATTCTTGACACCGTAGATTTGCTTATACCAGTGGCCGCAGAAACAAGCCTTGTACTGGTTTCTGGATCTTCTGCAACACGCACAACAATTTCATCCTCCATATCCGCATCAATTACTCTCGGTCTTCCAGCATTCCTGTTTTTGGGATGAAATGACCCTCTTTCGCCTAATCTGTCGAACAATGATCTAATAGTTTTATGGTTTGGTTGCCTTCTATCGGGATAAAGTTCGAAATAGAGTTCAGCTGCTTTACGAGAACAAAAATTTTCCTGGGCATACAAACAGATCATATCGCGCATTTCTACATTAGAAAATTCACTATGACGTGGAATTTTTCCTTTATCTTAAGTGGTTTATAAAAAACTTAATAGCACTTTGACAAATAATGACTCGCACTGCACTTTGACAACTAATAATAAATAAATTCGTAGTTACCTTTGACAACTAATAATAAATAAATTCGTAGTTACGTCTTGACGTTGTCATTAAGTTCAAAGCATTCTTGTTTTGCAAAAAATTAAATAGAGACATGCATCATTAACAAAATACGTTTATTTCGAAAACGGTGTACTTTTTTTATGTGAAAGAAGACTAGGTACCTTTTTTGTGTAGAATTGAATGTTAGTTCATGTTTTTGAAGTTATACTTCTTTAGGTGCAATTGGGAAAAATGTTGAGAGTGAATTTTTATAAAAATGTGCTAGTTGCTAAATCTTTGAATTTACGTATGTATCAGTGCAAATAAAGTGTGAAAAAAATATATTTTATAATTTTTGTGTCTTTGAATTTGTCTTCGTCGGATATAGGATAATAGATATTAAAATATGATGATAAGAAGATTAAAAGGCAATCTTAATATTATTTGTAGATATAATCTGTCAAAATAATTCACTTTAGTATGAATTTTGCGGCCATAGCACGCTGGCTACACCAGTTGTCGCTCGAAAACGGGAGTCAAGCTGCGTCTACCCGGATCATACTTTGGATGGGTGACCGCTTAGGAACATAACATGTCATGTTATTGCCTTGCTTACTTTTTTTTATTTTCGGTTTTATTTAAGAAAATTTTTAGGAAACTTGTAAGTATTAAAATTAGTTTAATATTTAAATAAAACACAAATAAACTGTTTAAAATATAGTAATTTCGTTGAAGTCATATAATAGAAGTATAACTTCTTACCTGCGTACAAAGTACACATATATTCTTTTTTAATAATAGACTCGCACTGCACTTTGACAACAAATAGTAAACAAATTCGTACTTACGCCTTGACTTTGCCATTAAGTTCACAGCATACCTAGGTACCTGCTTGTTTTGCGAAAAACAAAATACGTTTATTTCGAAAACGGTGTACTTTTTTGATTTGAAACAAGAATACCTTTTTTGTGTAGAATTGAATGTTATTTCATGTTTTTTTTCCTAGAATGTTTATACAGGGCGGACAAAAAAATTATGGCCCCATTAATAAACCAATGTTACAGTAGGTGGCGCCACCTAGTGTCAATGGTAAAACTAATATCATTTTCTTATTAAGCATACTAAATAATAGCAAGATACCGAATTTCACCTAAATCGGTTGAATAGTTTTTAATATATCCATAAAAATAATATAAAAAAATATTAATGAATCTCCCCGTAGAACGAAAACTAGCAACATTTTTCGTAAGCAATTTGAGTTCAAACGCTTTATTTTGATGTCAGCTATCACCCATTAGCTAATGTCCAATTAATTATGGGACACCCTGTATATCAGAAACTATTCATGTTATAACTTTAGGAGAAAAAATTCCTTACTAAAAGTGGCCAAGAGCAATCACAGGAAATAACTTTCAAGTTTCTGGGTTAACAGCTAGGGGGCGTAACCTGTGAAGAAAACTTTGAAACCCAGTTTTTTGGGAAATATGCTCAATTATACCAAGTGTTAAATAGGTAAACTAGAAAGAGGCCTAAATTCTGCACAAAGTTGTTGAAGTACTTTTTTTTATTTTTTTATATAAAGGGTGGGGGAGAGTGGGAAAGTATTTGTGGATAAATACCTATAACTTTGGTTTGGATCAACCGATTTTAACGAAATTAGTGTATTTTTAGATACATTACTTGAAAGCCATTATTGTAGATCCAAAACTACTTCTCGCCAGTATCTGACTTCAGATCTGAACATTAAGAAAATGTGGAGCATCTACAACGCTGAGACCCAAGAGGAGGACCGAGTAAAAGAATTATATTTTAGATTTGTTTTTAATACAAATTCTAAATTGAGAGTTGGTAGCTTAAGAACTGATGAATGCTCCACATGCCTTTCCTTGGATGAAAGGATTAAGCATTGTGATGATGTACAAACCAAAACAAACTTGATGGCGCAAAAGAGAGTGCACAAGTTAAAAACAAATTCTTTCTATCAGCTTCTAAAAGAAAAACGGGACGGGATTTATTGACGGTATCCTACGATTGTTAAAAAAATCAAGTCCTACCCAAAGTGCCAGACCAAAGCGCTTATTACTCAAGACAGCTCTACATCTACAATTTAATCATTGTAGTTGGTGACTTAAAATGCAACCAAAATATACTACTGGACAGAAGACCAATACGGAAAAAGTGCAAATGAAATAGCACCTGCTGTTTTTGATTGCCTAATGAAATTGAAAATTCCTGAAACTGTGAAAACTATCCGCCTTGTGCAGTGATCATTAAATCAGCTGAATACGTTGAAGTTTTTTCTCACTATGGAACTGTGATTCCACTACATGGCTTAAACTGTGATTGGAAATCAAACTTCGACGTAGTGAGACCTCCTGCCTAGTGGCACTTCCACTTCAATCCTTCGAAAAGGTTCCACTTCAAACGAAGTTCCAAGGGCAACGATGTTCTTATCAAAGGAGAGATTAACTTTATATCAGATTTTTGCCAATACAAGGAATTTTGTAAGAAGGGAAGTAATTTTCAAGGAATAAATGATCCTCAGTTCATTGCTACAAAAACAGGGATAGTTTCCGAGCTAAAAGCCACAGATGTGAGGAAGTTACTGGAAAAACATTTCGGGGAAGATTGGAGGTCTGTAGACACTCTTGAATATTACAAAAGGATTGTAAAAGGTACCTGACTCTGTACCAAGGTCAGAACTATGGGAGGCAATGTACAAATTAGAAATACAGACGGAACTCATAGAAGCTACAAAAGCTCTGTATAAAGAAAATAAAGTGTCCATTAAAATGGGAACAAGAATCATAGGAGACTTCACCACAACAAAAGGGCTCCTGCAGGGTTGTTCCACATCTCCAACACTATTCAAAATATACTTAGAGAAAGCCTTGACTACATGGAAAAGAAAATGCGAAGGCATGGGAGTACCGGTACGGAACGAACACCTATATACATTAAGTTTTGCAGACGATCAAGTAGTGATTGCACAAGACCAAGACGACCTCAGCTACATGATGAAGAAACTACAAGAAGAACATACCTAGGCTGGCCTAGATATTAACCTCGCGAAAACAGAGTACCTATCTACAAGTGAAGAAGACATAGAAGATCTACAGATTGATGACAACGTAACAATCAAAGGAAAGGATAAATTCAAATACCTGGGGTTTATAATCACGAAAAAGGCAACAACAGAGGAAGAAATTACACAAAGATTAGGACAAACAAGAACAGCAATCCGACAACTTAACTCAGTATGGTGGGATAGACACCTAAATATGAAGACAAAAACGCAGATTTATAAAACATTAGTGCGAAGTATTATGACATATGGGGCTGAAAATTGGATCATAAACAAGAAAAACAGCAGTAAGATAGTAGCAACAGAGATGGAATGCCTGCGAAGATGTTGCAGAGTAACAAGAATGGATAGGAGAAGTAATGACGAAATAAAGCAAAGAACATCAATAGAAACAGACATACCAACATATATAGAACAAAAAAGACTAAAGTGGTATGGACATGTAAGAAGAACTAGCGACAGCAGATGGATAAAGAGAATAACCGCATGTAGCCCCATAGGAAGGAGGAAAAGAGGACGACCCCGAAAATCCTGGAGGAACGAAGTAGACGACGCCATGAGTAAGAGAGGACTAAACGATGGAGAATGGAACAACAGAGAGAGATGGAAACGGTTGAGCGAGGGAAGGCAGTGAATACTGTAGAATCCCTAATATATATATATATATATATATATATATATATATATATATATATATATATATATATATATATATCGTAAAAGGTGATCAGTTGGCAGCTGACGACAACCAAAACGATGACGACATTTGCCAGCACCTCACTAAAGAAGACGGCTTAGTAATCTAACCAGTCGATTTTGTTCCATTTTAATAAACAAAATGAAAAATATGAAAATTCCACTTTTATTTTTATTTTATCTTTTTTTATAAATTAAGAATTTAATATATTAATTTAATATTATAAATAGTTCAAACTTATGCAAAAAAACTTCTTTTCTTGATACTTAGTTTCAAATCCATATAAATCAGCTACAGTTTGTTTCAAAACAAGATAGATTCACAACATTGGTTACAAAACTAGATACATTACTAAAGTTGGTTTCAAAACCAGGTAGATCCAAAATTTTATATTTTTTTTTTCAAAAACTAATTATTGGTCAAAAGTGAAAACACAGTCAAGGATGTAATCATCTACGACCAATTTGTATAAAATATTTAAAAAATAAATAAATAGAAAACAAGCTAGTTATAAGTTTTTCCTGCTTCCTTAACAATTTGTGAAAGGTAACTTACCTGGTTTTGAAACTAGACAGCTCATATATAACATTGAAAATTGGTACAAAAACAAACATAAATAATTGCTATTGTAAAAGCATGAGATATTTTCCTCTGTGTTGAATTAGCATTTTACAAAGCATGTGGTGTTCGTGTCTATAAAGGTATAAAAAAATGCTTATTAAAAGCTTAAAACTTTTATTTTAAAGAAGATCTTTTCGGAATTGAATTATTCCTTCGTCAGGTTACTAAAAGAGAGAGTAAAAATACCAATATTAAAAACACGTAAGTTGAAATTTAAATATAGTATAGTAAGAACACGTTGGTTTTTTACTACTTACATAAAAAGTTGTTAAAAATCATTGTTTGGCCACAGAAAAACACTGGAAGGACATCAGTAACAAAAACAATCCTCATGGAATTTACAAAGGTAAATGCAATAGACTGTTAACTTCGGTAATTAATAAAAACTAAAAATGGGGGCTTCTAACATGACCCCCCGGAGCTGGTGAGATTTTGTCGACTTGCCGATCTCACCAGCTCCTCTTTTCTTTGTATAGGCAAGAAAAAGGGTTTTGTGACCATGGTACTTGCTTGATATTTTAGCTCACATAGTAAGTCCTTTATTTGAGCACTATTAAGGTTGTTTTAACACAAGGTGGCAATTTAAATTTTGTGTTTTAAATTTTAAATTTTTAAATAGTGGGGGATCTAAATGGAAGAGTCGGAAGAAAAGACAATGACAGAACAGTTGGTCCATTTGGAGAAGACACAATTAACGACAACGGAGAAAGATTGGTAGAACTATGTGAAGTAAATGATTTGAAAATTATGAACGGATTCTACAAACACAAAAATATACATAAGTACACATGGACTCAAGAGACAAGAAAACTAAGATCCATTATTGACTACATTATCATGAACCACAAAAGCTCCATCAAAGTGAAAGACACCAGAGTGAAAAGAGGGGCAGAGTGTGGAACAGATCACAAACTTGTGGTGGCATGGATGGAATTCCCCTATATCTGGACAAAACAAAAACATACATCGATTGTTACAACGGGAACGACAATAAACGAAAAGAGGCTCAAATTACATCTATTGCAGGAAGAATCAATAAAAGATTTATACAAAAGAAGACTAGACCAAAAACTAGAAGAATTCAGATATGACACGTTAGATGAAATGCATGAACACATAAAAACCTGCCTGATTTCAGCGGCCTTAGAAGCTCTTGGAGAAGACGACCAAAGGAACACCCATTAGAATATCAAATTAAGGGAAGACACATTGAAATGCATAAAAGAAAAGAAAAAACTACACATAAAATACCTAAACACCAAAAAACAGGAAGACTTAGACCTATATAGAGCGAAAAACAGAGAGGTAAAGAAAAGAGTAACAAATGAAAAGAACGAACGATGGGAACAAGCATGCACAGAGATAGAACGACATATCGGAGGAACGAGAAATTCAGAATCATGGCGAATATTAAAAGCACTTCAACGAAATAAGACAGAGAAAACCCAGATCGGCAAAATTAGTGAAAACGAGTGGCAAGAATACTACGTAGAACTACTTACAGAAAACCGTCCCCAATTTCAGGAAGAGAATATAGAACATGCAGGAAATGGGGCATACGACCAGATAGAAATAAGCCTGGCAGAAGTTAAGAGAGCAATCAAGACATTGAAGAACAAAAAAGCCAAAGGACCCGGAGGAATACCAAACGAACTAATTAAAAACGGAACGGAAAAGTTATTCTGCATGCTACATAGAATGTTCGAAAGAGGACTAAATGGAGAAGAAATACCTGCGGAATGGACACAAGCATACATCACATCCATACATAAGAAAGGAAACAGGAAAAAATGTGAAAACTATAGAGGAATTAGTATAATATCGTCGGTAGGTAGACTTTACGGGAAAATTATTAAAGAAAAACTAGAAACTGAAATAATAGGAAAAATTGGAGAAGACCAAGCAGGGTTCACAGTAGGAAAATCATGCCTAGATCATACGTACACATTAGAACAACTGATAGAGAAGAAAATGGCAAAAGGTAAACCGGTCCATCTGGCCTTTGTTGATCTAAAGAAAGCATATGACTCAATACCTAGAGTCAAATTATGGGAAGCAATGAATGATCTCGGAATCCGACAAACACTAATAAATGCAATTAAAGCACTATACAAAGAAAACAAAGTAGCTATTAAATGTGGAAATAAAGCCTACAATCCATTTAAGACGACAAAAGGACTTCTACAAGGCTGTGCTACGTCCCCTACTCTGTTTAAAATATTCTTGGAAAAGACACACTTCGCACTTTCTCCTCATGGAGGAGAAAGTGCGAAGGAATGGGCATACCAGTAAGAGACGAATACCTATACACCTTAAGTTTTGCCGACGATCAAGTAGTCATCGCACAAGATGAAGAAGATCTCAGCTTTATGCTCAGAAAACTAGAAGAAGAATATAAAAACAACGGAATGGAAATAAACTTAGAGAAAACCGAATACCTAACAACAGAAAACAAGGATATGAGAAACCTAGAGATAGACGAGGGAAGACAAATAAATGGAACAGATAAATTCAAGTATTTATGAACCATAATATCGAACCAGGGAACAACAGAAGAAGATATAAACAACAGACTGACACAAACAAGAAACTGTATAAGACAACTAAACTCAGTGTTGTGGGATAAGAACATTACGATAAAGACAAAAAAGAGAATATATAATACCCTGACAAGAAGTATCCTGACATATGGGTCCGAAAACTGGACAATAAACAAGAGAAATAGAGGTAGAATAAGAGCAGTAGAAATGGAGTTCCTGAGGAGAAGCTGTAGACTTACAAAAAGAGACAGAATTGAAAATGCAGAGATTAAGCGGAGAATAGGAGTGCAATCAGACATAATCGACTATATAGAGGAGAAGAGACTATCCTGGTACGGCCACGTCAGAAGAGCGGACAGAGGACGCTGGATAAACAAAATCACAGAATGGAGCCCGATTGGAAGAAGAAAGAGAGGAAGACCCCGAAGGTCATTCAGAGATGAAATCGACGAGGCTATGGAGAAAAGAACCCTGCGAGATGGAGACTGGAATGACAGGGAAAATTGGAGAAAACGGTTGAGTGAAGGAAGACAGTGAAAACTGTGGAAATACTTAGTAGTAGTAGTAAAAAGGAAAGGATTTATCACCACATAAACATTAACGGATTCGTAATCCATACAGTATCCTTTATTTACTACATGTAGTGCTAATGACAAACTGTTATGGTATAGTCTACTGTCACTCTTGTGTGATGTGATACGATTGCTCAGGTACCTTTCTGTTAGACCAATGTATTCTTTACTGCATTTGTAGGCATATTGTAAACTATATGTGACATTAGCTCCATAGTTGTAGTCTATTTTAGTTTACTATATAAATTTTTAATTTTATTCACTGCTTTATTTGCTATTTTTAAATTATGAAAGGAATTGAATACTTTTGCTAGTCTAGGCAAGAGTACTGATATAGTCTGATATAATTGTTAAATTATAATTGAGTAATCTGTTTGTTTACTGTTTGTCATTGTTTTGACACTCTCATTTTAGTTTGGTTTTATATATTTTTAATTTTTATCATTCAAAATTTATGGTAGGAAAATGGGTGTGTCGAGAAGAATTTTGTTGACTAATTCTTTGGGATACTCATTGTTGATGAACATTGTCTGTAATAATTTAAGGTTTTTTTAATGAGAAACTCCATTAGATATATTCATCATTCTGGTCTTCGTTTGTTTGATTAAGTTTACTTACATTAAGTGTTTATGGTATGAAGGGTAATGTAAGTATCTACCTGATGTAGAAAGTTTTTTATACCGGTCAACCATGATGTTGTTGTTTGTTCTTGTTAATTTAGTATTGAGGAAAGGAACGGATTATTCATTGTCCTCTGTATCAATTGTAAACTGTATATGTGCTTCATAGCTGTTAAATACAAATAATAAATCGTCAATTTTATCTTTGGAAACTGCCAGGATAATGTTATTAACATATTTTTTAACAGAAATGAAATTATAGGACACGGCTAGGATCACTATATCGTGGATGTCATCCATGACATAAATGGAAAAGATTGGTAAAACTTTTGCACCCATAAGTGTATCAAAGGTAGATTTGTATATTTTATTCTCAAAAGAAAACTAAGTATTGTCGAATAAAAAGGTTACTAATTCTAAGAAAGTTTCTAGGTCTATTTCCAATGTGTTTTTATGTTGACACGAGATTTTTATATATTTAAGGTAACAATTATAAGTAAAGCTCGGATTTATAGGCAACAAAATTGAAGAAAAAGGCGCCTATATAGGCAAAGATTTTTATTAAAAAAGGCAGGAATATTAACATTTAGCCAAAATATAGGCAATAAAGGAATATAACTTATTATTTATTGTACAAAGTGAATTAACGTAATATTCACTTAAGGCAGGTATATTTACACATCATAATCATAACATTAGTATAAATAAACTGGTAACTAAATAGCTGTAAGTTAATAATTAAACATTGTAACCACTTAAAATTTTATCATTAATAGAAACAACTAAATGTTTTTCAATATTTTTGGTCTTAAAACTATGTCTTCGATCACTTAAAATTAATTTGTACATTGAAAACGAACGTTCGACATCGACAGATGTAATTGGAGCATATTTCAGAGCGGATAATAAATCTGGCATAATTTGAAATTCCTCGGAAAATGTCCCATTCAAAACTTTAGCAACATTAGATAAAAACGAAAAACCTTCATTCTTGTCGAAAACATATTTCATTTTTTTTTAAATTAATTGACCGTTACTTCCAGGTGCCGATTTAATTTTCGTCTTTAAATTATCTATTAATTTTACTGGCTCACATAAATTTATCTCTTGTTTTTCTAATAAGGTAATTGTGGTAACTATTAATTTATAATTGTCATTGATATAAGAGAGTTCCTGTTTCAATTTGGGAATATTTTTTTTCAAATTCTGACATAACTAATTCTATTTCATTGCAGTGTTCAAAGTAAAAAAAACTGCTTCGATCCAGGTTCTCCACCTTGTAATTACTGGTTTAGGTGGCAAAGGGACACCAGGAAGTCTTTCTTTATATATTTGCACCCTCAACGGAGCCTTTACAAAAACTTTTTTCATAAAATTTATAAAATTATTTACCTACGGAAACAGATTTCTTATTTCTTCAGCAATTCTATTTACCTCGTGGGCTACACAAGTGCAATGAATTAAATTAGGATAAAAAATCTTTAAATTAACAGCAGCTTTTAACATATATGCCGCAGCATCTGAAAGCATTAAAACTATTTTATTCACTGGTATAGCGTTGGGTAAAAAGAGGTTTGTTAAACTATCTTGTATAAATCGACTTATTGTTAAATTGTTTGTTTTTTCCAATTCTTTAACAGCAACTAAATAAGGTTTTCTCGCAAAATTTTCGTTCAAAATTCCAATCATTAAATTAGCTATATACCTGCCGCATACATCTGTCGTTTCATCCACGATAATATACAAAAAATTGCCCTCTAACTCCCGCTTAATTTTTGAAATACATTCCACATAACATTTTTCCACAGTATGTTTTCCCAATGTACTCTCGTCCGGTAAGGATTTATTAAGATATTTTTCGAAAAAGCATTTAAAACTAGGAACTTTATATAGAGGAATGTTGGACGCAATGATCATCTGGCATAAATCAAATTTAAATGCGTCTTCCTCCTTTTTTTTTGAACTGCTTAAACTATCCCGCAAAAATATTTGGGCTAACTTAGAGCAATTTAATTTTTCCAAATTACGTTTATGAAGTGGGGTTCCACAATGCTGGTCAATAAAGTACTTTTTTCTACTTGAAATCTGAGAATTAAAAAAAATAATTAGAATTCTAAAACCGCTTTAGAATTTAATTATGCTGTGGGACGAGAAAAAAAGAGAAAGAATAAAACTTACCGATTTGCCGCATGGTTTACAAAATGCTCCATCTTCTTCTAGAGAAAGTTCCGAATAAGGTGCGATCCATAGCCTTAATTTAGATGTCATCTTTTCACACAAATGTCTAAAACGTTTTAAAACGTGTTCTTTGCTTTTCTGTATACGCAACAAAACTAAACTAGGATATGGCAATTTGTGACTAAACTCTGATACAGTAACCGACTGTACAACTGATAATATACTAATAAAACTTAGGGATTTCCAAATAGTTAACCCTTAAGTCTCGATCAGGTACATTTTCCTAGAAATCTGTTATATAAACAAACCATTGATATTTTATTATTGACCCAAAATTTTATTATAGAATGGTTTAGTAATAGAATAATATCAGGGGTAGTACCATGAAATTTTAAAAAAGGCACAAATAGGCGGAATTTACGAAAAAAGGCAAAAAGTGCAAAAAACAATTATAATAGGCAAAATAGGCAAAAAAGGCATTTTGCCTATAATCCGAGCTTTAATTATAAGTAGACTTCGGCAAATATGCAAATAAAAGTGTAGAAAATATGCGCATAAATATGCACGTGTTTACCCGAAAATATGCAAATATTTTACAAAATATGCAAATAAATTTAAAAAATCGTAAAATAGTAACAATTTTATTTAAAAAAAAAGTGTACATAACTAAATATTTCCTACTATTCATTAAGATTTACATTTATTTTAAGTAACTACATCATTTTTAAGTATGAATAAACTTATTTAGAATTATGGTAACAATAAATGACCAATTTTCTAACAAAAACTTGTGGCTTCTGTCTGAGTACATATATTTATATATGGAAAATCTTCGTTCAACATCAACTGATGTAACGGGAGCATTTTTCAAACTAATCAAAACATTTGGTTCTAAATTAATTGTTTCCGAAATATTTCCAGCTAGAACACTGACTACTTCAGAAAGAATATGGTAACCTTTATTTTTTTCCATAGTAGCTTCAAATTTTTTTAAAATATCTTTTCCAATATTACCTCTAACGTTCCGACAACATGACGCAAATTCTTTTATTAATGCTGTACTTTCGAACAATTACAGTTTTGGTGATTCTAACTGAGTAATTGTTTTTTGAACAAAACTAAAATTTGATTTTATAAATGAAAGTTCTTGTTGAAGCAAGTTACTCTAAAAAGTTTGTTTAGAATCCAAAAGAGATTGGGAACTTTCATCTGTTAACGTATCAATTATGTTCTTTATTTTAACAAAATGATCTGCATAAAAATTAGCTGCTTCTAACCATGTTCCCCATCGCGTTAAAATAGGTTGTGGTGGAAGAGGAATGTTAGGTAGCATTTCTTTATAAAGTTGAATTCTTATAGGAGATTTAAGAAATACTTTTTTGACACTGGATATCATGGTATTTACAAGAGGAAACTTTTTTCGTATTTCCTCTGCAACTCTGTTTAACCCATACGCTACACAAGTAACATGTATTAAATCTGGGAAAAATATTTTTAAATTTTGTCCTGCTTTCACTATATAAGGAGCAGCATCCGATAAAATAAGCAGTAATTTATTAGAAGGAATAGTTGTCGGAAGAAAAAAAGTTGCTAATGTTTCTTGTATAAAACGCGAAATTGTTAAAGCATTTGTTTTCTCAAGTTGCTGGCATGAAATAAGATGAGATTTTGGTAAGGTATCTTCTTTAAGAACACCAATCAATAAATGAGCAATATACTTTCCTGAGGAATCAGTGGTTTCATCTACAGATATGTAAAAATAATTATCTGCAATTTCTTCCTTAATATTAATTAACACCGACGGGTATAGCCCGTTCACATTATTTCTTCTTAGAGACCGATCACTTGGAACATTAAGTTTGCAATATTTTTTTAGAAACGAACTAAAATTTACATTTGCTAATTTTGAAAGCGGTATGTTTGCAGACACTAATGCGCGACACAAGTCTTCATTAAAAGTTTCTTGCTCATCTAATTTTTTTGAAGTAGATTGGAAACATTTAGCCATTGAAGTTTGATGTTTTCCTCCTATTTTTCCTTTTTTTGCAATATGTGAAGCAGTTCTCACATGTTGGTATATCTGAAATTTCTTCTCACATGCTATCTATAAATAAAAATAAAAACCTTTATTTTAACCCAACCTTTAAAATATAAAAATATACAAGGTGTTTTTGGTTAATCAAATAACTGGTTTGGAAAAAAAAAACACTCGCTAAGTGTTTTAAATGCAGTATTAATCCACAAATTAGTTTTTGTTACTAACCATTAGTACATCATATAACTTATTTTAAAATTCAACAAAAGTTTTTTTTTTTGTTAATTCAATTACAATAAAAATAATTGTGTTTTAGAATAGCTGACTTCATAAAAAAAAGTAAAGGTGAAAAATTTTTCTAAATACACACCATTGTATTGTACCATGGACAATTTTTTCTCACTAAAGGAAGCTATTTTTCATTTAAAAACAACCTACGAGTACTAAATTTCAAGTAAATACGTTTATTGGTTTTAAAGTTATTGTTGTTATTAACTAAAAGAATTTAATTTTTTTTAATTTTAACACCCTGTATCTAGAAAAGTAAATAAGTTTGACCCCTCATTAACTGTATTGTTTTGTTCAATTTTTCGAGAAGTATCTACAGTCAAACGTTGTAAGTGTCATTTGGAAAAACCCTGTATGTATGAAATATTAGATATTTAATAGAAAATATTAGATACTTACAATTTTGCCACAGACTGAACAGTAGATTTTTCCCATATCCATAGACAGCTCTTTATAAGGTTTAATCCAAGTTGAAGCACTGGTTGTTTTAGGCATTATAAAATCACAATCTTCCTTTTTGTTACGCACAACGAGTGTTTACGCTTTGAATATCAAAACAAAAATGATTTACAAATCTGAGCATCAAATTAGAAATGTTTAAGTACCTAATTCAATAAACTGGGAGATTTTGGAAAATCCCTAAATTAGGAACAAAACTATTAGTCGTTTACCTGCTGTTAAGATACAATAACTTGTAGATAGATTTGGGGATTAGATCATAAAATGCAAATGAGCGAACCCTTAGCGATTATCCAATAACTGAATGCCTCAGTGACCGAGACTTTCTAAGAATGTTGAGGGCTACTTAAATTGATCTTCTTTGAAATTGTAAATGTTTTGTACCTGTAGAGATTACGTACTTAGATCATTTCTTGATTAAAATGACTACAAAATTTTATACAAGAATTGAAATAAATTGGTATGTTTAAAAATTTTCAAATACAGTATAAAAATCTGAACTTTTATGCACTTTATGCAAACTTTTATACAAATATGCCAAAATATGAAATATTTGCATAAAATATGCACAATATGCAAAATATGCAATATGCATATTTGCCGAAGTCTAATTATAAGTAATTGTAAACTTAAGGTAACAATTATAAGTAATTGTAAACAAAAAGGTAAGTCAACATTTTACTTCAGCGGAAATTAAAGTATCAAACAAATTAAAATATATCGATCAGCATCACTTCCACTAATTAAAAACTTCTTAGAGAACTTAGGTGTGTCACATCCAGCGACAACTCTGAATGAGCATGTTTCAAATATTCCGTGTCCTAAAAAGTGACGATTACTTTTTAAAAATTATTATTAAAGTGGGAAAGTATTTGGGGCCTTTTCCCAAGCAAGAAATTTTAGCCAAATTATGTTATTTCTCTATTTCACTAGCGTTTTCTGCTCTTTCACTTACTTGTTTTTCTATTGAGTTCAAAGAAAATTCTGACAGTTTCAAGTTCAAAACTTCTGAAGTTTTTTTAATGACTACGAGCTCCATTATACTTATCGTTTACCATATACACTACACACATTATGGTATATATCGACACAAAAAGAACTGGAACAGTTTTTTTCGAATTATAACAGCTTTGGAGCCGTTTTCTGTTGACATAAATATATCCGCACATTTACTAAAAATGGTTTGTATGTTTGTTATTTTTGTTTGTCCATATTTTTTTATATTTAACTCTCCTGGCTTTCTAGATTTCACTAAATGGTCTACTGTAATAACCAATTTATTTTGGGTCATAGCAAGCTTTCAGTCCCTGTATTTCGTCGTGTTTTGGTGGGAAACTTGCAACATCCTTTCAGCTAGGTATAATTTTCTTAAAGATAGCGTTACAAAATATTATATTATGGAAGACGAAGATACAGCTATACAACAAGAAAAAAGAAAAGTGAATATAGGTATCTTGATGAATATTCATGAAGGGGTCACATATATGAACAAAACATCTGGATTTTTAGTTTTAACACTTCTTGGAATGTCTTTTTTTTCTCTATTGACCTGTTTACATACTAGTTTGTTTGTATTAAAAGTTCTTAATATTTCAATCAGTCAATTATGGTGCACTTTTCTGTCCAGTTTTTCATTTATGGTAAGTAAAAATAAAATACTTATTATGTATTGAACAACTTATTAATTATTGTATTTAAATCGCACTGAATTATGGTTCTTATTTTTTAATTAATCGCATGGATTTTACATATGTACATAGTGCTTACATGACGCCTCACAGGCATCAAGGTTTAGTATAGGGGGGGTTAATATAGGGGGTTGTGGTCAGACGAAATGTCCGCACCAGGGTAAGCAGCTACTCTTTGTATATAGTTGCGGAATATTTTGTTTATGAAGATGTAATCAATTTGATTTCGTATCACATGACCTGGACGATCTCTGGGTGCTCGCCATGTGTACCATCTTCTTGGTGGGAGTTGATATCACGTATTGGATATGACGAAATCGTGGTCATTGCAAATTTTAATTACACCCTAGGATATAACAGATCACTGGTACTTATCTTCGTAGACTTTCGGTAGAATAGACTACCGACTTACAAAGTTAGTACAAACATTGTACCAAAACGCCACAATGTGTGTAAAACTACATGATACCACCAGAGGAATTTATATAAAGCGAGGTATCAGGCAGGTCGACACCCTCTCACCTAAATTATTTATAATGGTCCTCAAATACACCTTTAAAATGCTAAAGTGGGAAAATAGAAGAATAAAAATAAACGGGGAAATGCTTAATCATCTGCGTTTTGCCGACGATGTAGTACTTATTACCGAAGATCTACGTGAAGCACAACAAATGCTACAAGAATTAGAAAACGTGTCTTCAACAATAGGTCTAAAAATAAACATCAGTATGACCAAATTTATGACAAATGTGGTTCCCAGCAATCACCTAACCATCAAATCAGAATAAGCAAGGATAATCAGCCCTGTGAATTTCAAAGACGAATAACACTTGCTTGGGAGGCATATGATTCACTAAGAGACATCTTTAAGAGCCACATCCCGATAGCTATTTAACGGAAGACATTTGACCAACGCGCTCTTCCTATTATATCATACGGGGTAGAAACTCTCACTCGCACAAAAACAACAGCACTAAAAATGCGAGTTGCACAAATGCGCATGGAAAGATCGATTCTCGGCGCGACAAAAAAGACAAGATCAAGAACCAAGACCTAAGGAAAAGAACAGGTATCACTGATGTCCCTCATGTGATACCCTCATATCACTCCAATCTGTAAGTATGGATCTAAAAAGCTACTTCATAAAGCACCTATTCGAGAACTGGAACAATAAATGGATATCCACACCATCATCAAAGCTTAAGGAGATAAAACATAAGATTGGACCATGGCAACCACACGAGGTATCTAGATGAAAGAAATACCCAGTTTTCTCATGAATATTTGTTCAAAAAAGAAGAACGACCAATTGTGATGTTCGGTTTACTGTTTACGGTAAAAGATGTGCTAGTGGAAAAGTGCGAAAACTTCAATCGTACAGAATTAAATACCATTTACCAAACAATCTTAAAGACATTAAAAATTCAAAAAACACTATAGATAACCTACTTTTGTGTTTAAAAGACTTTAATTTACTAAGCAAAGTGTAATTAACTGTTACCGTTCCGCTAATAACCTTAGTAGGTTGAAGCTGGTTTTTTATAGATAAAAAAACCTATTTTCATTGTTGTCATATAATATAATAAAAGAAAATCTTAATTTTTGTCAATGTTACAAAACAATTATCATAATAAATTACTCAGTTCTTAACATCGGTTTTTAATCATTATACATACAGGGTGGCGCACCGAAAACGAAACAGATGCATTTACTGGCAGATGATTCCTTTTTAAAAAAAACGCTTGGACCCGTCGATTTTGTTATCGAGGGGAAAACAAAATTGGCATAAAATCACATTAATATTTGCAGCCCCCTAAGCGGGGATGGCACCATCCCTAAAATCTTAAATGGAAAGGATGGTCGAATGATCCATCATTTAAAATGTCTTTCAACTCGCTTTACAATGATGTAAAATTCATGTACTTCAATTCAGTAGTTTTGGAGATTTATTGATTTAAAGAATACATCATCGTAAGAGGAGATCAATACATAGCAGCAAAGTTGTTAAAAAATAAAGAATGAACTAACCTGTCAGCCGAGTAATTGTTGAAAATGACCACCATTACTTTCCATGCAATAATAAAGATTTTGCTGAAAACGTTGCCGGACATTTTGCAATATTTGAGGAGTAATTTGATGGCACTCATTCACAATTCTTTGTCGTAAATCTTCTAAGGATGTTGGCTGAGTAGCATAGATTTCGCTTTTTAAGTAACCCCACAAAAAGAAATCCAAAGGTGATAAATCTGGCGATCTTGGTCGCCATTCAACGGCACCTCTTCTACCAATCCATTGACCTGGAAAGGTCTGATCTAAATAATGCCGAACTCTTAATGCGTAATGTGGTGGGGCACATCCTGTTGGAACATTAACATATTCTCAACGTATCGACCATCATTCTGATTTACAATTATATCTGTGGCTGTATATCTGTATCTATGGCATTTTGCAGTAATTCCAAATCCATTTCACCAGTCAAATTTCCAGGTAAGAAAAAAGGACCAATAAAATGATCGCCAAAAATGCCAGCCCAAACATTGAATTTTTGTGGCTGCTGTGTGTGTACCTCATGGTAAATTTTGGGATTAGAGTCCGACCAATATCGACAATTATGACGATTTACTTCGCCATTAAAAAAAAAAGGAACACGTTAAATAAAAATTGTTCATCGTTTGTAATTCGTTCACTCATAACTTCACAAAATTCTAATCGCTTATCAAAATCGTCTTCATTAAGTTCTTGTACAAGGTGAATTTTATACGGATGAAAATTATGGGCCTTTAGAATCTGTTGGATAGTACTTCGACTAACACCACACGAAGTTTGCAATTTGCGGGTACTTAATGTAGGATCTACAATAACTTGCCCTAAAACCCCCACTTCTGTTGCTTCGTTCCTTATAGGATTTTATAGGATATTACGCTTTTTATTGGCGACTGATCCAGTTTCCCGAAATTTAGCTACAAGTTCTAGAACATATTTTCGGTGCACATTATTGTTCTCATGTCGCTCATTAAAAATTTGTGCTGTTCAATTAGCGCACTGATTATTTCCGAAAAATATTTCAATAATTTCAACCCTTTCTGCCGTGGAATATACCATGGTTAATTTATGTATAAAGCAATAAATGATATTTTAACAACAAAGATTGGTCAAATCAATCGCAAACTAATGTACTATTTCCTATTTAAAATAAGTACGTGGCATTCTCTACTTATCTTTCTTCAAGAAACAACTTTTTTTGTCACAAAGGACACTTCAATTGCTATTTTTATTATTAATAAACCATGGGCGTAGTAAATAAAAGCATTTACTTATCAAGAAAATGCTTTTACTCAAATTTCTTCTGAAAGAAGTACAAACTAATTTGATGTACCTATTAAAGTCTACTTTAAACTTTAAATCAATAAATCTCCAAAACTGCTGAATTGAATACATGAATTTTACATCATTATAAAGGGAGTTGAAAGACCTTTCAAATAATGAATCATTCGACCCCCCTTTTCATTTAAGATTTTAGGGATGATGCCACCCCCGCTTAAGGGGCTGCAAATGTTAAAGTGATTTTATGCCAATTTTGTGTCCCCCTCGAAAACAAAATCGACGGGTCCGAGCGTTTTTTCAAAAAAGGAATCATCTGCCAGTAAATGCCTCTGTTTCGTTTTCGGTGCGCCACACTGTATGTTACTATAACAGTAAAATAATAAACAAACATTTTCCTATAATCCATAAAAACAATTATACTAATTTGAAAATGCTATGGCATATAGTTTCAACTCTGGTATAAACAATATGAACATGTTTCAAATGGGCCGTGTTAAAAGTGACGTTTATTTCTTTAAACTGATTGTTAGAATGGGTAAATATTTGGGGCCTTTTTCCATAGAAGGAAACATATTTGCCAAAGTATTGTATTTAACTATTGCATCAATATTTTCGGTCGTCTCACTTACTGGTTTGTCTATTGAGTTCAGAAAAAATTTTTCCCGTTTCAATTTAAAACTTACAGATATATTTTTTATAAGCTCCAAATTTTGGATCCTAATTTTGTACCATTTATACTATACATATTACGGAAAATATCTGAACAGAAAAAGCTGGAATTGTTTTTTTCAAAACATGGCAATCTTGGAACCACTTGAGACTCACATAAATATATATGAACATGTTTTAAAAATTGTTTGCATGTTTGCATTATATATTTGTCCACATTTTGCACTATTTAACTCCAGTGTAATTGTTAATCTTACAGAATGGTATGTTGCAGTATCAAATTTATTTTGGGCCATTTCAAGTTTTCAGTTCTTCTATTTCTTCGTGTTTTGGTGGCAAACTTGCAACATTCTTTCCGCTAGATATAATTTCCTTACATATTGCATTACAAAAAAATGTATTACGACAGAAGAAGATACAACTGGGCTACACGAACAAAGGAAAGTGGTTATATATACCTTAATAAGCATTCACAAAAGCGTAAGATATCTAAATAAAACAGTTGGATTTATAATTTTGGCACTTCTTGTAATGACCTTTTTTGCTATATTGGCTTGTTTAAATTTAACCTTTTTTATACTAAAAATTTTTAATGTTTCAATTAGCCAAATATGTTGGTCATATTTATCCTGTTTTTCGTTTATGGTAAGTACAAAAAAATTTTCATTTAAGCGTAACTTCTGTGTGAGTAATTTTTGTACAAAGCGAAAAGCTCGGGTTTAGTTAAAACAATTCCCATGAGATTTTTTACATAATGACTTTCATGAGATACTTTTGGATGGAGATAGATGGAGATAGAAGTATAAGAGGATATGGTTTTAAAGATATTAAAAGAGGAAATTAAAATGGCATTAAAAAACAGCAAAAATGGTAAAGCAGTAGGTCCAGACCAAATCTCTATAAAAACCTTAAAATGCATAAATGATGAAACCTTAGACATTATAGTAGACTTATTTGACTCAGTATACAAAACAGGACACATACCGAAACAATGGTTACTCTCCACCTTTTGTGCTATCCCTAAAAATACAAACCCTAAATATTGCAGTGAATAGAGAACAATATCAATAATAAGTCATATTCTCAAATTATTCCTAAAAATAATACATGATCGTACAAATAAAAAACTGGAAGAAGGAATAGATGATAGTCAGTTTAGGTTCAGAAACGTATTAGGAACCAGATAAGCGTTATTTGCTTTTAATATGTTAGCTCAAAGGTGCATGGATATAAATGTTGATGTGCATGTTTGTTAAGTTAATTTTGAAAAACATCAAATCAAAAACATTTGACAAAGTAAGTCATGAAAAATTAGTCCAAATTCTAAAGGCAAAAAATATAGACCATAGGGACTTACGAATAATAACAAACCTCTACTGGAATCAAAGGTCTACGATAATATCCATTATGTTTGTTTATATTCCTGATTTTTTCCCTCATTATCCTATGATTCCTTAATTAGTTTTATTCACTCAATGTCTTTCTTTTATTTTTTTTCTCTTCTCTTCTTCTTTCTACTTTATAAATAGGCTTAATGCCTGTTTTACTTCGGTTTTTAGTCTCAATTGACGTTGTCTGACCATCTTTTCCTCGGTCGTCCCAATGATCTTCTTCCATTTGGCGATTTGTCTCTTGTTATTCGTACTATTCTAGTTTCTGTCATTCTTTCGATGTGTTGATTCCATTCCACTTTTCTTCTTTTGGTCCACGCGTTTATTTCCTCTATACCACATCTCGCTCGTATTTCCTCACTTCTTACTCTGTCTCTTAGAGTTTGGTTTGTTATTTTTCGTAAGAATTTCATTTCTGTTGTTTCCAGTAGGTTTTGTGTTTTCGCCGTATCTGCTCTTGCTTCCGCTGTGTACGTCATTATCGGTCTTATTGTTGATTTATATATTCTGGTTTCCGTTTCCGTTGTGAGGCATTTGTTTTTCCAGATTGTGTTGTTGAGACATCATCCTGCTGCTCTGTTTACCATGTTCACTTGTTTTTGTACTTCTTCTTCCACTTTTTCGTAGCTTGACAGTTTTATTCCCAAGTAGTCAGTTTCCATCACTTGTTCTATTATTTTGTTATTTACGACTAGTTTACATCGTCTCAGTTCTGCTGATATCACTATCGCTTTAGTTTTCTCCGTTGAGATCTCCATGTTGTATATGAGCGCCGTATCTTCGAATTCTTTAATTAATCTTTGTAGGCCATCTTCATTTTCGGCTGTTATTATGGCGTCGTCGACATAGCATATTATCCTTATTTCCTTTTCTCTCGTTCTATATCCTCTTCTTTTTTTAACTTTCTTTATGATTTCATCCATTATCAGATTAAATATTAATGGGCTAAGTGAATCTCCTTGTCTAATGCCAGTTTCATATTTGATAGATTGCGATAGTTTTCCTTTACATCTTACCATAGTTATGTTATCTTTATATATATTCTTAGTGGTTTTTACTAAATCCAGTGATATTCCCTTTTCATATAATAAATGTATCGCGTCCCGAATTCTCACTCTATCAAACGCTTTCTTCAAATCTATCAGACACATATATGCTGGTTTGTTGTATTCCAGTGACTTATCTTTTATTTTTGTCTTATTACAAAAACTGCATCCGTGCATGATCTTCCTGTCCGAAATCCTTGCTCTTCCTCTTGCAGAGATATTCGTTCGTTTATTTTTGTCGCTATTATTCTTGTTGTCAATTTGAGTGTTGTATTTAATAGATTTATTTAAAAAAAAAAAATTTCTCCGTTAGTTTATTTTACCTGTGTGTTTTTATTACTGTGTAACGTAATTTCTATAAATTATCCGTTCAAAACGGAAACCTTTGTTTGCTTTCATTTTCTCAACAATTATATTCATTCCGGAGATTACTCAAACACTTAAGTATAAAACAAATATTTTTCTTAAACAACTTAGTGAAATATCATTAATTGAATACTAATTAAAACGCTTGCATATGTCATTTTTGTTGCATCTCTGACAAGCATGTTTAAAATGTATCGTGAGTTTAAAAGTGATAAACAATTCTTTAAATTTATCGTTAAGATTGGAAAATATTGGGGACCTTTTCCCTTAGAAGGAAATTTGTTTGTTAAAATATTCTATATTGCTATTGCATTAATGTTTTCTGCGGCCTCAATTGTTAGTCTAATGCTTGAGTTAACCAAAAATGCCTCTAAGTTTAAAATGGAAGCAGCTGATATATTTTTAATTAGTTTCAACTTTTCGACTGCTATATTTTACCACCTATATTCAACTTATTATGGAAAATATCGAAATAAAGATAGCTGGAATCGTTTTTTTCAAAATGTGTCAGCTCTGCATCCACTTTCAGCTAATGTAAATGCAGCGGTACATTTACTAAAAATATTTAGCTTGCTCGTGTTATTTGTTCTATTTATTTGTCCATATGTATCATTAGCCATATCTAATCAGTTTCTAGAGGTTCAAAGTTGGCACACCAAAGTCGCTGGTGTCTTCTGGATTTTAACTAATTTCCAACTGTTCTATTTCCTCTTATTTTGGTGGGAAACTTGCAATATTCTTTCCGCTAGATATAGTTTCCTTAACGAAGCTATTAGTAAAAGTTACAGTTTTCACTGCGAAGATCCGCTTATGCGACAAAAACATATTAGAGATATTGAGATCATATTAGTAGTTCTTCATAAGGCTATAAAATATCTTAATAAAGCAGCTGGATTTTTTGTCCTATCGATAATAATAATATGCTTTGTGGACCTATTATGTTGTTTTAATGCGAGTTTATATTTAGTAAAACATTTGGATCTACCTATCAGTCATATGCGTTGGTATTTTTTGTGTTCTGTTTTATCAATAGTAAGTATAAATATATTGTATATTAATTTTACTATTCTGACTAATCACCAGAGACTGGATGCAAAATGCATATGCATAAATGCATGTATGTATATGCGTGTATGTTGTTAGCTGTCAGCTTCCAATATATTATTCCCATATCTCTGACATATTTCATCACTACGTCTCTCCATTTCTTTCTTGGTCTTCCTCTCTTTTTTGCTCTCAAGTACTCCAATATTCTTGACTTGTCTATTACCTTTTATTCTTTTTCGATGTCCGAGCCATCATAGTATATGTTTTTTCACCACTTTTGTCATTTTTACCAATTTTACTATTTTTTCTGACTCTTTTTCTTTTAGTATTTCTATTAATTTTTTTCTGTCTATTGTATCGTAGGCGGCTTTGTAACAAATGAAAAGTACTTGTACTGAAGTTTTGTATTCATAGCAGGTGATCAGGATTTGTTTTAGCATAATTTGATCAGTTGTTTACCTTTCCTTGTGAAAGCCTCCCTAATATTCTCCTAGATTCTTCTCGACATATATTTTTAATTATTTTTTAATTAGTATGGCGAGTACTTTGTATATTACCTCTAACAAGGATATTCCTCCATAGTTTACGTGTTCAGTTCGATCTCCCATTTTATTTATAGAAATTAAAATGGACTTGTGTCATTCTTGAAGTATTTATTCGACATCCCACACTTCTACTATTAGTTCACTTGTTGATTTCGTAAACCCTCTTCTCTATATTTTATGTTCTGTGCCACAATGCCGCTCTCTCCGTGCCTTTTTTGATTTTTCATATCTTTTATTATTTCTTCAATTTTTTCTCTTATGGGCTTTAGCATTTCTTCTACTACTATTTGGGGTTTAGAAACATTTTTCTTCAGTAGTCACTTCGCCATTTAACAGCTCTTCGAAATATTCTTTCCATCTTTCACATATTTGGTCTTCGTCCACCATCAGGTTCCTTTGCTTGTCCTTTACATTCATCGTTCTTCCCTGGTATTTAATTGTAATGTAAGTTACCTCTTTGTAGAAATCTGTATTTCGTTTTTCTGGTAATTTTCTTCAATCTGTTTTACTTTATTATTCATATAATTTCTTTTTTTAACTCTTCAACATTCGTTATCGAACCAGCGATTTTTCTAAATCTTTTTGTTCTAGGTACATAATGTTCTTCGACGTAGCTTCATTTATAGTGTTTATCATTTTCAAGAACGTTTGTTGTATGTTATTCACAGTAGCACTATTTTGATTGGCGTAGGTTTTTTGTATATCCTTTTAATAATTCTGCACAACTCTAATTTTCGCAGTTTTTTTAAGTTAAATTTAGGTTATTTTTCCGTTTATATTTTTTAATGATTGCATCTCTCATTATTTCTAACCAAAAAATTATCAATGTCTACGTCAGCTCCTCTACACCATAAAATAGAGAGCCACTATTGCCTCAACTCTACTGGAAAGTTATACCTGAAACATAATTTTAAATCGAAAACTAAAGTATATAATCTTTATAAAGAACAATGTAAAGACAGGGAGGTACTATTATCAAATTGTAAATTCTCTACAGAATTTGACGAAATGAATTTAGCATTGTTTAAACCACGCAAGGACCAATGTGATATATGTTCATCTTACAAGATGAAACAGGTTACAGATGAACAATACGCATCCCACATTAGAGCAAAAGACCTAGCACGCGTCGAAAAAGAAACCGATAAAACCAGAGCCATCCATAAAGAAATGTACTGTTTTGTCGTTGATGTGCAGGCAGTCAAATTGTGTCCAGTGTTACAGGCTAGTTCTTTGTACTATAAAACAAAGCTACAAGTACATAACTTTACAGTATATAACTTGGAAAACCATCGCAGCATGAACTTCGTTTGGAATGAGACTGAGGCAGACCTTGATTCATCTGTATTCACTACGTGTTTAATAAAACATCTAGAACAATATTTGACTTTTGAAAAGAAAAATGTTATAATATTCTCGGACGGCTGTGGTTATCAGAATAGGAATGTCGTCCTTGCGAATTGTTTATCGGTTTTAGCTTCCAAGTATAAAGTCGAGATTGAGCAAAAATTTCTAGAAAGAGGCCACACTCAGATGGAGTGTGACTCTACCCACAGTCTAATTGAACGAAGACTAAAAAATCGGCAAATATTCCTACCCTCAGACAATATTTCGGTAATATCAGAAGCCAGGAAGAATCCTGCACCTTTGGAAGTATCCTATCTCACCCACACTTTTTTTCTAAACTACAATGACTCTAAAAACTTTTGCTACAGCTCAATTCGTCCAGGTAAATCAAAAGGAGATTTGAAGGTAACAGATCTTGGAGGCTTAAAATACCTACCAAATGGGAATATATTATACAAAGTGGCCCATGACCAAAAATATGAACTCCTTCCTCAGAGAAAGAACACCGTCAATTACGATTTGGTTTACTATCAACTTTATACTAATAGATTAAAAATAACCACAACGAAATGGAAGGACCTTCAAGATCTAAAGTCTGTATTATCTGCAGATGTGCACTATTTCTATGATACGCTGCCTCACGAAGACTTAATCACCAAAGACAATAACAAAAATCAAAAAAAGAAAGAAAAGATTTAAACTTATTATTTAGTTATTTTATTTTAATTATTCCTAAAAATGTTAACTGTAACGTTGTTTAAATGGTATTCGCTTAGTTTGCTACATTTTATTTAAAGTAAACACACATTTGTATCTGTTTTTATTTGAAATTAATAAAAATAAAAAAATAAGGATTATGATTTAAAATGACGTAAACCACACTTTTATGAGAACATCTTGAGTTATAATAACTTACTACATTTTCTAAGAGTTCGATATACTCGTAAGCCGCCATGACGTTGGTTACAATATGTCGTATCCCTTAGTACCCTGATCAAAATTAAACAAATTTATATTTTTACAATAAACTCACTTAGTAGCCATTACATAATTATTTATTTAAGAAAACACTACACAAGCAATCTTTTATAATTATGCTATACAGTTTTTTGTGCCTCTTGTAAAATTTTCTAAAATTGGGTTACGACCTATCAGCATTAGGGTATCGATATAGGAATAGCATTATCTTAATAATATCAATTAAAATAAAATTTAAAAGTATATATGTATTTGGCTGTTCAGCTTCTTCGTTGTTGTACCCATAAACATATTAGACAGTATCACTGTAGGTATCACCATTCGGGTCTTTAAGATTATGGACTTTTCAGAAAAGATAACATTAGTAAATATCTATTACATTTTAAATATTACTAATTCTACTAATATTTTCTGCTTCATGAATTATTCTAGGAAAATCAAACTAAGTTAAATGTCAATACATGTACAAAGTATCAGCAAAAACAAAACATTGGTCGGTCTTGCCAGATTATACCGGATCGCAACATCGGTACATCGAGTTTTTGATAATCAGAGCAGGAAGTACTAAAAAGGTTCGTGCATCCGGGACGTCTAGAATCGGATGTGAACGACTGAAAGTCATATAAGAAACACATTAATTTAAGATATGCCACGATACAGAATCAAATGCCAACGGTGAAATACCTGGAACAAATCATGTCAAAGCTATAGAAGGCAGTGGAATAGGTCATCTAGAGGTAAGGAGGACTGGTGAAGTGCGGACATCGAAGAGCTCAGAGATAAATGCATAGTAATGAGGAAGAGGATAACGAGGGCAAGGGCAAAGCGGTGATAAATCCTGTTGTTGTCAAGTAAATCCAGTTAATCAAAATGAAATGCCGCACATGAAAGAGAAAATTACCAAAAAACTCGTACAAAAAAAGGCACTGAAGAGAACCGTGTGACAAGCTGAATGAGAACATCTTTGGTCAGGGATATAGGATCGCAATGAAAAAGTTCTATGCGTACCCCTCATACGAAATGCCACTAGACAAAAAGCTTTAGCTAACACGGGAGCTATTTCCATCCAGTAAATGACATGGATTGTGTAGAGGGACGAGGGAGCTGAACGAGCGCTCGTCTTTACCATAGATAAAATAGTCGAGAAATTGTATGCAACCAAGGCGCGTAAGTCCTCCGGACTAGACCTAATACTGCCCAAAGCGGTAAAGGTAGGACGCGCTTAGCCTGGGTAGCTTTTGGAGTAAATGAATGCATTGCTTGACGCAAATATATTTCTTGAATTTTACACATTGAATCACAAAAAACCAAAATATTATCTATATACTATAATATTACTTAATAAAAATTATTATAATTTAATCTGATAACAAAACGCAAACGTTTCTACGTGCAAATTTAATTTAAAACTTTACTGGCACAATATATGACTTTTCTAAACTTGCTCGTCACTAATCACCAGTAGCTGTTTATACAGGCAATTTTATTTTACAACAACTACTGGTGTCAGCAAACTCATGTCTGTATAAACTTGCCTTTATATTAAAAAAGACATCTAGACATAGTCTAGAATTGCAAATTTGATGTAACAATAGACCACTTACATATTCTATCTTTTTCAGGTATTTTCTATCATCGTAATAATGTCCTGTGACAAAGTGGAGAAGAAAGCTACGGAATTTATCCAAACCTGTATTTACATCCAAGCTACAACAGGAGATGAGCACGCAGCTACTTTGGTAAACTTGGCGAAAGAGCTAAGACCTAAGTTTTCAGCGGCTGGATTCTTTGATATCAATCAGCGATTGCTACCAACATTTTTCTCTAATCTGTCGACGTACTTGATCATTATCTTGCAGTTTAAGATATCCTCTTTGTAGTTGGGTAGCTGATAGTGAAGTTTTAGTGAATATTACAAGATAATAAATTTTTAAAAATTCCGTTGTTCATATTTTTCTTACATTTTTAAGCAAAACAATATAGTAAATGCTTAAATGAAACTTCAAGCTAATTTACTAGATAAATAAATTATTTAGTAACAGCCAAATTTAACTTAACATTTACAATATTAGAAACAACAAAAATAAAAAAAAATAAATAATGTACCTAAATAAAAACTAAACTTAAAGGAACTCTAAACATCTTTAGTCTAGGCGGGATCTATTTTCGATTGGACATTTTCCATAGGAAACTAGTTTTTTGCTGGAATCCCTTCAGGATGTGCCCAATATCGATAATCACGATATGCGTCAGTCGCAAACCCTGTGCTAAATTTTTTATTTAACAAAATTTGAAAAAAATTGAAAATTTCTCATTTTTTTGCTCCTATTTTCGTTTATAATTCGAAAAATATTGATCCTAGAGAAAAAATTATACGAAGTTAAAAGTTTCGGTATTCAATTTTACACAATATTTTGTTAGCTAGAAATTGAAAATTTAATGTTTATTGTTGAAAAATAGCAATAACTAAAAAAAAAAAGTACAAAAAAATGAAGTTAATCCTTTAAATGTTTTCGACTTTCTAAACTTGACATACAAGCTCCATATTCTGCCTAGAAAAACCTTTTAATATGTTTAAAACGTGTGCTAAATTTTGTTAAGATCGGTCAGATAGGTTTTGCATAATAATTTTGCAACACAGCCTACTGGAAAAAAATCGCAAATTTTCAAATTTATAGTAGGCCCTAAATAAGGCCCTCAGATAGTTGCAAATTTTTTTACACATAAAAGAAGGCTCAAACTTTTAAACACTTTTTATAAAATTCAAATCGGTTCACTATGAAAGCTTAGAAATTTTTTTAAAGTTTTAAACATTTTTTATATATATTAGGCTTATAAACAAATTGAATAACTTTACGAGCTTTAAACATATCAATTTCAAAATTTATACACTTAAAGAACATTAAAAGACGCTTCTTTAACCTTTTCACAAAAAAAAGATACATTCGGCTTACTGGTTGCCGAGATATTGAAGGTCAAAGTTGGCATACATTTGCCGTGTAACCATTAGTGATAGAGGGCTCGTTTTTAAACAAATACCTTCGTCTTGTCAAGTACTTTTTATATGAAAAGATTTGACGTAGTGCTTTTTATGGCAACATCAATAAAAAAGACAAATAAAAAACTGTTTTCGCGTAAAATGTCGCTCGGAATGCATGAGAGGTGGTGGTGGGGAACATTTTCTCGAAATGTGAATCGGCGAGTTCAAAATCATAGCGCGCGCTAAAAATTGCATTATCTCGGCTTCTTGTTAACCAATATTGCTCTTTTTTTTTAATCGATGTCTCGGACGACAAGGATTTCAAGTATCATATTTTCAAATACCATTTTTAATTTTAAAATTGGGAAATTTGCAATGAACAATTGTATGTTAAACAAGTAGTTGCATTTTTTCTTCATGCATTCTTTTTGGGCTTGCAATTTATGCATTGAAGTAAATTGTTACTTTTAGTAAACAATTATGTATTTTTAAATTGTTAATAAATAATTTAAATTGTTAAAACAAAGGCGAACGAAAAAAAAATTTTTTTTTTTATAAATAAACTTTATTTTGACTCAATCTTCAATAATTTTTTTTAAAGACTATTTTTCTTTTTTTGGAAGGACAAGAATCTTCAGGTCTGACCTTGACCTTCAATATCTCGGCAACCAGTAAGCCGAATGTATCGTTTTTTTTTTTTAAAGAAGCGTCTTTTAATGTTCTTTAAGTGTATAAATTTTGAAATCGATATATATAAAGCTCGTAAAGGTATTCAATTTGTTTATAAGCCTAAAAAATGTTTAAAACTTTAATAATTTTTCTAGGCTCTCCTAGTGAACCGATTTGAATTTTACAAAAAGCGTTTGAAAGTTTGAGCCTTCCTTTATATGTAAAAAAAATTGCAACTATCTGAGAGCCTTATTTAGGGCCTACTATAAATTTGAAAATTTGCGATTTTTTTCCAGCAGGCTGGATTGAAAAATTATTATGCAAAACCTATCAGACCGATCTTAACAAAATTTAGCACACGTTTTAAACAAATTTAAAAGTTTTTCTAGGCGGAATATGGAGCTTGTAAGTCAAGTTTAAAAAGTCGAAAACATTTAAAGGATTAACTTCATTTTTTTGTACTTTTTTTTCCAATTATTGCTATTTTTTCAACAATAAACATTAAATTTTCAATTTCTAGCTAACGAAATATTGTGTAAAATTGAATACCGACACTTTTAACTTCTTATAATTTTTTCTCTAGGATCAATATTTTCCGAATTATAAACGAAAATAGGAGCAAAAAAAATGAGAAATTTTCAATTTTTTTCAAATTTTGTTAAATAAAAAATTTAGCACAGGGTTTGCGACTGGCGCATATCGTGATTATCGACATTGGGCACATCCTGAAGGGATTCCAGCAATAAAATAGCTTCCTATGGAAAATGTCCATTATGGTCTGAATTTCTACAGATCCCGCCTAGTCTACTTGCTTTTCTATATTATATGTATTGTAATTGACTATATTTTGAATTGTGCTTTTTTTTTAGCTTTTCTCCTTTTACGGGCCCTGTTCCTTACTTTTCGTCACCACTCATTCCTGTTCATCGGGTCTTTTTCATTTAAACTTATCTCTCTCGACTCCTCTTCCACACTGTCCATCCATCTTCTCCTCGATTTTATCTACTTCCCTTTCCGTTAACTTCTCTACCCAGCTCTACTCTTAGTCCCACATAATTTTCATCTTTACATATGACATGACCAAACCATGCCAGTCTTTGTTTATAAATGTTTTTTGAGACTGCAGTCATCACGGTTATTTCCCTAATCAAGTCGTTTCTGATTCTGTTCCTTCTAGCCTTACCCAAAATCTACCGTAACATTTTCATTTCAGCTAGCTGCTTCTTCTTTTCCTGAATATTTTTTACTGGCCACACTTTACCACCGTATACTAACGTAGGTTTCACCACACTGTTGTATATCTTTTCTTTCAGCCCTTCCCCGATTTTTCGATCACAAAGTATTTTACTCATTTGCCTCCAGTTAAACCAATCAGCCTGTATCTCATGAGCAATTTCTCGATCTAGTGTCCATTTTCCTTTAGTCTTTTTTCTTCGATAGCCCTTCTCCAACACTTTACCTTCTTCTCCAATATTTCTTTGCTCTCCTCTACTATCACGATATCATTAGCAAAGAGAATTGACCAAGGAGCCTCTTCCCTTATTTTCTCTGTCAGTACATTCATAAAAGGATGAAATAGGTCGGGACTGAAGAGCCTTGATGCAAACTAACCTTTACTGGAAAACTTTCGATCAATTCGACAGCAGTCCTTCTTTTGGTGTACGCTCCCTTATATGTATTCTTCACGATCCTTATGCATTTCTCAGGAACCCATTTATTTCTTATATATCTCCATAAATCTTGTCTAGGAATTGTGGCGGATGCCTTCTGCAGATCTATAAATATCAAATGTAGGTCTCTTTTCTTTTCATTGTATTTCTCTATTAACTGTCTTAAAGCAAATAAGGCATACGTTGTCCGCTTTCCTGGCATTAAGCCAAACTGTTCTCCTATCGATGTCTCTCTCCTTAACTTTACTCTACAGTTCTCTACCAAATTCACCCCTGTATAGTTCTTATACTTCTGAATGACCGCTTTATATTTGCACATTGACACGATCACACTCCCTATGCGTTGGGCATCCTTTCTTGTCCTTATACCCTACTCACCATTTGACAGAAAATACCAACCCCTTCCTCTCCTAAAGCCTTCCAAACTTCCACAGGTTGGCCCTACTGGCTTACCATTCTTTATCCTATTTAACTTTTCGACAACTTCATCTCTCGCTATCCCCGGTATTACATTCATTTGGGATCCCGCATCCTCTCTCTCTCTTCTGCTGTTCTTCATTTAGCAACTTTCCATAGTACTCATACTATCTTTGCTTTATTTCAATATCGGTTCTTAACACCCTTCCATCCGCACTGTTAATCTTCTACATAGTCCTCGGAGGGCTTGTCGCTTGCTTCAGCAATGCTGTGTAACCTTTTTATCCCCTTTAAGTGTTTCCAACTTTTCATACTGCTGTGCAGACAATCTTTCGCTTTACTTTTCTCTTGGCTACTTTGTATATATTCTTATCTTCCTCTCTTTTGTACCTGTCATACCACTTTCTAGCCCCTTTCTTGTGTTTAATCTTTTGTTTTGCTTAATCGTTTCATCACGAAGTTTCTTTGTGTTTAGGAAGCATTTTACCATACTTTTTTATCTAGCACTTTCTCACCCACTTGCACTACAAAATTTACTGTTGGTTTCCTACCAGTCATTTACCAAATATTTTTCCTCAAGCTCTTCCAGCACTTTACTCCTAGACTATTGCCAAACCCTTTACTTTACAGTTGGTATTTTTCCATCCTGTGACATTCTCGGTTATTCCTTTATGACCATTATCAACAATGGAAATTTTTAATCACTTATGTTGTTCTAACAATATATTTACTAAAGATAAAAAGCAAGAACATCAACATTTCTCGTTGTCCTAATTAATAGAATAGAAGCGAGGACTTTAAGTAAGACAATATTTAAACTTCTAAAAGTCTTTACGATGTATACAGATGACCAAGAAAGATTAGCTGGATCAAAGGAGTCAGAAATGACTAGATTCGTAGACACCGTTTATAAATATTTTTTTTTTATTTTAAAGACTATAGATTGCAATCTATTCATAAACAGTACATTGAGTAATTAGTAAATGTGATAAGATTATTGACTTCATACTGGGTACCTTCCAGTGACGGTTCTCCATTTTCACCTATGTAACCAAGTCTTCTGGCCAAGACCTCTTTAGGATTTATTCCCAGATTGGTGGCTGATATAGATCACTGATAATTTGGCTGCTTGATATAATATCTTTTACGGCTGGTGCTCTTAGGTTATTGTGGATGGTTGCATTGCTCACATACCAAGCGGCATTAGCTGTCATATATTTTTGATTGGAAGGTCTGCAAAAATTTTTATGGTTGAAAGCCTACTACTGCCCCAGAATTCTATGTCGTTGGTCCAGATTGGTTTTAGTTTGACTTTCTAAAGCAGTATTTTGTTCTCTAATGACAGTGTGACTTTCTGCCAAATAACAAATTCATTTATTTCTATTTTATTTTAAGCTGAGTTTTTTTTTTGGCGTTATTGTGTTGCTTTCAGGTGAGCTTTCGGTCCAAATAGAACCCAATATGTTTCACTACGCCTCTAGTATAAAAAAGGTCGTTGTTTAGACTAAATTGTGGATAAATGCGTCCTCTTGTTGGGAATGTGATTTGGGTTGATTTTTTGGTGTTGACTTTAATTTACCATTTTGTCAACCAATTTTTTAATGTATGCACGTAATTTTACAGGTTTTCAGATGCTATGTCTAGGTATTTGTTTGAAACTAAAACGGCTGTATCATCGGCAAAATTCATCTGTAATAGGTACTTTAGCAGTAAAGATTAGGTACAGAAAGGGACCGAGGACACTTTTTGTACCTTAGTGATTTGATTATACATAGATTTTTGTAGACATAGATTGGAAGTGGTCTTAAATATTTTGATTGATTAGGTATTTGATCCTTTTTCGCTCGATGTCTGCTGTGGGTGTTATATTTGATTTGAATGATCGTATAAGGATGCTGCATTTGTAATAACCTGAGCCGGCAGAGGTGGTTGTGGTTGAACCTTAAATTGATTGGCAGAATTGGTAGGACAGAATTGTAATTGGTTTTGGTGGTACTGTAATATATCTACCGATATTGAGTTTGGCTGTTGTAGAAGTATATATGATGTTTCCATCCCTGGCATTGGATATTATTGTTAGTCGATTGGATCAGTCTGCTGGTTACGATTTAATCCGGGTCCACTCCAGGTCAGAAACACTTTTCTTCTTCTTCCTCTTTATGAGCAATTCTGTTTGTTCGTTGGCGGATTACTAACTCTATGTAAGGTTTTCACTTCATATTTTGCGCAGTCGTCGGATACTTCTTCTGCCGACTGGTGAAATATCTCTTGCTATTTTGACGATACGGGTCTCTCCTATTCTGCTTATGTGGTTATTTCATTCTTTTGTTCTATTTTATGTCCATTCATTTATACACTAAACGTTACATGTTCTTCTAATGTTAAAAGTGAAATTAAAAGTGAAACTGGAACAAACCATGAAGTGGAGATATCCAGGAGTGGCTAGTATACCTGTTGAATACAAAGCACGTGGTGTTCGTGTGTATTAAGGTATAAAAAAATTGCTTATTACAAGCTTAAATTTTTATTTTAAGAAGATCTTTTCGGAATTAAATCATTCCATCATCAGTTAACTAAAAGAGAGAGTAAAAATACCAATATTAAAAAACACAAGTTAAAATTTAAATATATAGAAATAACACGTTGGTTTTTTACTACTTACATAAAAAGTTGTTAAAAAACATTGTATGGCCACTTAAAAAAAACTTTCGAAGGACATCCGTATTAAAATATAATCCTCATGGTTTTTATCAAGGTAAATGCAATAGACTTAACTTATTGATTATTAGAAAACTAAAAATGGGGGCATCTTACATGACCCCCTGTAACTGGTGAGGTTTTTTCGACTTACATTACCTCTGATCTGTTCTGGAGTCTTGGGCTAACTGATATAAAGATGGTATGAAAAATCAGTTAGTACCCATCAATGTCAAGTGGAATGATGTAGTAGGAGCAAAAGTCATTGTGCTTAAGTTTGTGAATAGGCAGTTTTTAGTGAAGAATTGTGTTTTGTGTGTAGTAAGATCAATAGCACTCATTGTTTTACATTCTACCACCTTTTTAAAATACCAAAAATTGCTAATTAAGTTGTTAACCGGATGATGGTTCAGGTTCAACTGTATATTTTTATACGCAACCCATTATACATATTCTGCACTACGTGTTGCCTAAGTTTTACCAGGATACTAGGCAAAAGTATTATATTTTTGAAACATTTTGGAATGTGTTTAATTAGTAAAAAAAGTTTAGCATTTGTTTTTAATACAGATTTCGGTCCTCTATAAATACTGTCTTAGTTTAAATGTAAAATAATTAGGCAAGCAGCAATTCAACAGTTTAGAACTAGCGGACCAACTCGACATCGAGTTTTGATGTAAGTTTTGCTGATATTTAACAGGGGCGGAGTCTAACGATCCATCGTTTCCGTCGCCTGGTGTAAATGTTCCAAAAATCCTAAAAATAAACTGCATCGACGCCAATTTTTTTAAATTGAAAATCGATACAGTAGTTTTTTAGGATTTTCAGGAAAATTTACATAAGGAAACGGAAACAATATGATTGTTAGACTCCGCCCCTCTTGAATAAAAAACGGAAGTAAAACCGGAAGTAACTTTTTTTTGCATATTTTAGATTGTAACGTTTAAGAAAAAGAAGTCGGTTTGAGAACTCTAACTAACTAACGAACTAAATTTATATTTAAATATTATTTAAATTTAAAAAATACACAAAACAGTATGATGCTCCGCTCTAGTCTACACTACCGCCTACTGTTCCAGTTTTTTGAGAATACGCCACAATTTTAGTTTATAATAAGTTTATTTTTTATTTATTTATTTAAAATAAACCTAATTTAAAGTAAAATTGTGGCTTATTCCCAACAAAATTAATAATATATTTCTAACTAATAATTTAAAAATAAAGTAATGCTTACCTCATTATTTAATTCTTCTAGTATTAAACTCAAAACGTAGTCTAAATCTTAAAATATCAATCACAACACCTCACAAACGCTGCACTTGTTCGAAACAGAATACTTTCTAACTAAACATAAAAATAAAAAAATACCAATTTATCAGATAGTGTAAAACATACCCCATAAACTAAAATCGGAGACAGGAGGATCCCGAATTTTAAGCGGTCATTATTGTTATTCCTTAAGTGGAAACACTTGTTGGTGCATTCCAGCATTCGAGAATTGACGCGTTATTGCATTGTGTATAATATTGAATTCCTATACTTTACTATAGGAAAAATTCATTTTATGGCCGCCATTTTTAAACCGGTTTGAATTTTTTAAATTTTAAACCTTAAGGGGAATCTACTCAACAATCTGTTAAATTATTCGAAAAAATTATTCTCATATCTATCACCGTTGAGGAGGAGTATTGCGCACAAGAAAGGGGCTTAGCCTTTTAGTATATAAGATTTCACATTGAGTTTTACGACTCACTACCCGGTATACATCTAATATTTCAGGTCTACTTCGGTTTATTAATTAATTAAATTTTTATCTACTATCTCTCTGCTATAATTACTCATTTTTGGAGAACATATTTATAGACAATTTATGATATTAGTAAGCAATATCAATTACTCAGCACAAAATTTTTACCTACTGCGACACAAAATGACGCGTTTCTGGAATATTTTGTCACATCAAACCGACAGATCTTTCCTAAATTTTTTGTATACATTTGGATGCTGCTTAGGAATTTTTCCTACCACACGTAAATATATTCACCGCATAATATTTTCGTGTTATATGATCTGTTTCGTATGGTTTGTCAACTACGTATTTCTGACTAACAAGTTTGAAGGAAATGATTCCTTAAGTAAGTGGTTAAATTTGATATACAGTTGTATCGTTCTTTCCTTCCATGCTGCTTGTATTTGCATTCCAATTTTTGCTGAAGAAGCTTGGGAATTTATCTTCAGTAGTGTAGATCATTTAGATAAGAAGTTAGCAACACAACAATCTCATTTTTGGTATCTGTTAAAAGGATATTTGCATTTTTTCATCCCCATTTTTGTTTATACTGGTGTTATGTTGATATGGTTTGAAACGATGGCTTTTAGATATTATATCGTACCGGGCATTATCACAATTTGGGCTATTTTCTACGAATTTGCTATTATTTCTACGACAATTTGGGTTCTTTGTGGGAGCCTAGGAAATAAATATAAAAACATAAACGTTTTCATAAAGGTTTTAACTTGTTCTACGAGAATTAATCAAGAAGAATGCGGTAAAAGGCTTCAAGAATATTACAGCTATTTAAGAATTTTGCATATGATCGTCGAAAAGATAAATTTTGTATTTGGAGTACCGATTCTGCTGCTTTTTTTTATATGCTTTATGGGTATTTTGGAACTTTTTAGTTTTTTTGCGAATGATGGAAGTGTTGACCAGTTAACAATTTATCTATTGTTTATTCCAAAGACTGTTATGATTATTGTAAGTATATACATGACTTTTGTAATTCGCTGTTGCGCTTGAAAAGGAAAACAAATCATAAAACTTGAAAACGAGAAAAACACTATTTAACATTTTACAAAAAAATATTTTTTTTTACAGTTGTTTAATATGATAATCTACTTGAAAGTTTTTTTTACATGTATTTTTTACTAAGTGGATTAACACCTATTTGCTTTGTGTTTGGAAACAAAGCGACATTTGTTTGACTAACCCCGTTTTTCACAAATAAGCATATGACTTACCTCCTTTGAAATTACACATAATAATGATAACGCAGAGGATAATCGAAAATTTTATTTCGTTAATACAACCTTACTTAAGTGCAATGTATATTAAACAGGGGCGTGCTGTGCATGGATGCAAGGGATGCATTGCATCCCCTAAAATTTATTACCAGTAGTTAAAACTACATAATCATATTTCAAATTGATTTGTAATAATTTAAATATTTAAAGATAAAACATGTTTTTCAAGAAATCATTAAATTACTTTACGAATGACAATTACTGGCAACAGCGCACGGTGATTGTAATATCTTTGAATGCATTTTCTGAAACCATTCTGCTCGCGTTAGCACCGCTTCAATTCGGCAGAACACGTCGAGTCTCGGGCCCAATTTGTATAGGTTTTGATCGACATTCTTATGGTATAATTTCACTATTTGAGAGAGTGATTCATCGTTTAAAGGCCCAGAAATGCGAAAAGCAGTTTGGAAGTCCAGTGACGTACACTTACTTTTATTTTAACGTTAATTATATTTTATTTTTCAAATATTAATGTTCGAAATAGGCCACAATATATTTATTTACAAGTTTTTACTGACGTTTCGATCTCTATATCCAAAGACCGCTTTCAAAGATATAAATGATAGTTATATTTATTTTATTTGTTTATTATTATATATTTTTTTAATCTTATATTTTTTATTTTCTTTTTTTTTTCTATCTTTAAAAACGGAATAGAGATCGAAACGTCAGTGTATTAAACATGTAAATAGATATATTGTGGCTTATTTCCAACCTTCTCCCTAAAAATACAGAATGCCACAAACAAGAAGCTATAGAAAAATAAATATATCTGTCATTTGTATGTTTGAAAACGGTCTCTTTATAGAGATCGAAACGTCCGTAAATTAAACATTTGAATAAATATATTGTGGCTTATTCCTAACAATATTTCTAAAAATACATAACGACAAGCGAAAAGTCATAGAAAATAAATAGTACTATCATTTGTATAATTGAAAACGGTCTCTGGATATAGAGATCGAAACGTCAATAAATAAACATATAAATAAATTTTATTTTGTGGCTCATTCCTTACATTCCCCTAAAAATACAGAATGCCATAAGCAGAAAGCTATAAAAAAGAAGTAATTTTGCAGAAAGTTTACTCATACCAACCGGCTGTCGCGGAAGTTACGCTAAAACGTCTTTTGACGTGACCCGTCCTTAAAGAGTTACACAATGAAATTTTTTTAAAACAAATTTTAAGACAGTTTCCACACCACCCCAGAGGTATGTCTTGTGGCGCGATATTTTTTTAAATGGGTGTTCGCCAAGAGCCATATTGTCTTATTAAATAAAATGAACAAAACACTTAAACAGTATAAAACAAAACAAAATAAAATCCAATAAAACAAAATAAAATTCTATAAAAACAAAATAAAAATAATGTTTGATGTGTTTAAACACAAACACTATACCCATTTACTATGTTCTTCTCGTTTTTTTGTTTTTGGTTTTTTTTATGCTGATGTTCTTATTAAACTATTAGAAAATATTATTCGCTGTCTAAATCTGAAGATGCAGTGCTGCTATCGCTGTCATTATCTTTACCACCTGGTGTAATTATAATTGGCTCTAGTAAAACTTTGATATGAGTGTCAAGTTCCCACATACGATGTTCTTCTTTAATTATGTGGCCTATACATTTAGCCCATTTCTCTGAAGTTACATGGAGGATTGTTTGAATCAAAAGTTTCTTAATTTCGTTTAATTTGAACGTTTTGTTATTGCGTGCTACTTCTCCTTTCACTTGCTCCCAGATATTCAATGGGATTAAGTTCGCAATGATAAGGTGGTAGACGCAGAACTTTGACACTATAATCTTTTGCAGTTTCATCTACAGCATATTTAAGATATTCACTTTTCCTTAACCGTGCAATGTCAAGTAGCTAAATTTTGAGCATTGTATCTTCGTATGCAATCTCCTTTTCTGTAAGCCATTCTTGAATCCTCCCTTTCAATTTCTTTCATAATCACTTGTTTTTTTTTTCGACTCAAATTAAAGAAAACCATCATCAAGAAACCCTGTATCACTTCCTATACGGGTGACGATTAAACGCCGTCCTTTTCCCGATGGAGCTTTTAATCCTGTATATCAGCTTTCTATAAATGCTTTGCGTTTACTTTTGACATTTAAATCTTGTCAAACTTTTCCAACTGTATGACCTTTTTCAACCTTCGTTAATCCAGGTTTCATCCAAATAACATATTTTGCATCCAGTGCTGCGAATTTTGCGTATTTCTTCTAAATATTTTCTTCTCCGCACAATAATTTTATTTTTTTCTAATAGCATACTGTTTCTGTTGAGTTTTACATATCGAAAGTTCATTTCACGCATGGTCCTGGTTAAGACTCTACGAGATATCTTGGGTAAGGAGTCACCGTTTTCGAGCTCTTGAGAAATATTTTTCAGTGTTGGAATTTCACTCCGAAAATAAAATGAATGAATTTTTCGTCGTATAATATTCCTTGTCTCGTCATCCAAAACAATGCTTTTCCTACCTCTAGTTTTACCTTTTTCTTGCTTTTAATTTTAATAATATAATAATAATAATAATTAATAATTTAATAATAATTTTCTTGCTTTTAATAATACAGCTAACGGATACTTTTGTTAAACTGCTACAAATGTAGACCGCTTGGCTAACATTTAATTCCATTTTTCTGCCGACAATTCCTTCATAAACATTTCGTATTTTTACCTTCTCTTCGGACGTTAACATTTTCTGTTTTTTTTTGCGACATTTTATTTTTGAAATCAACATCAGAATTTTGCTGTCTTCTCTTGGAACAACTCGGTTTTTCGTCCAACTCCAATAAAACTTAAACCAAATAATCACAGAATATAACTAAAAATTTACCATAAAACGACAAACTATAACACTCGTATTATCAATAACACGTTTTGTATGACCATAATTTCTACTTGTGAACAAGAATTGGCTACACTGTACGACAACTCCTGGTCAGTTTTTCTATAGAGAAGCACAAATAAATATACTACTTATATATTGTGTAATTTCTTATGAGAAAACGCAAATTGCAATTGAGAAAACAGGTAGTTTTCGAGGGCCGCTGTGTACATTTAAATTTGAGGATATTCAGCGTTTAAACGATGAATCACTCTCCCAAATAGTGAAATTCTACTTTAAGAATATTGGATGCAATATTAGATTTGCTTATTATAGGCAAGGCGACTGAAGTAGTTCGCATATCACATTGTAATACAGCGCGTTTGCCGTGTTTTGCATTTCTATTAATTCTATTAATTCGAGTAGTTTTTGCTGTGTTTCACGTATTTATTTATATATATATATATATATATATATATATATATATATATATATATATATATATATATATATATATATATTGAGTAGTTTTCCGAAATGAAATTAGATTTACACCAACCGTGTACAAGTTCTCAATCCTGCCAGAAAAACAGTAATGGATAGTACTGTATTGTGTGCGACTTATTAAAATGTAGATTTTCAAAATTTAACTTTCAAGAAAAGTGTAATATTATATCTGTAGGCAGGGCAAAACCATTACTGGAAATTCAAACCAAGTCGACGAAATATACACGTTATTTCTTCCCTAAAGTTTTGTAAGTACTTATCCCACCAAGATGTCTGTTCTAGTTCTTCAATTTCGTTAGATAGTCTTTATGGTAAACAGTCACGATAGACTCACTCACCAAGGTACTAATTTTTTTATGAATGAAAGTAATTTGTCGCATTAATTAATATATTCTCTCTTTTAGATTCATACCGGCCTGATAGTACACTCGGTAGGTCAAGTGAAAAGTGCTGCCACAGAACTAGAAACAACTTGCAAATACTTGTATTCAACAAAACCAGATGAACATACTTTTACACTAACAAATATTGTTCAACAACTACGTCCAAAGTTTAATGCAGCTGGGTTATTCGAGATCAAAAAAAGTGTGGTGGTGACATTCTGGTCCAACGTTGTCACGTATATCATCGTAATTTTACAATTAAAACTAACCAATAAGAATGATTAATAAACAATACCAATTTTAGAGAGAGAACTTTAAAATTGAAGATAGATTTAAAATATGTAATTAAATAATATTATATTAAAAATTAATGTGGATCTCTTTCAATAAAAAGATATAAGATAAGTTTTCAAATTATCACCCTATATATTTTGTATATTCGATCCTAAATAATCTTATTATGTCTCTATTTTCAAAAGTATTATATTTATTTATTAAGTAATTGTTTCTGCTACCTATTTGTGGAAATTTCCATTATTTTATTACCTAGAATCAATCTAAACAGCGTGCTTAATAATGCTCAGTTTATATATATTGAACTCAATGAATAACTGTTGGATTTGACCTACTTTAGGTATGTTCATTAAATTACGTCTACAGTGCATTAAAACGACTTGATTATGCACAGTTAACACAAATTTCTGTTCAACGCAGTATAAAAACGTTCTAGTCCACTGTTTGTCAGGCGTTTGGACATAGTGCCCGAAGGAGAACAAAATAAAGTCAAATGCTGCAATTGCGGCGAAGAAAACACTTCAAAGAATGCAATTTGCAAGAAGCACATTAAAAAGCTCGACATTCAAGCTGCTAAAAACGACAGAAATAAATCTATGCTAAAAATAGTACCAAGTCCTTCATCTGTTTACACAGGATTAGCAACCCAGAAATGCCTTATCCTCAATCAGAAAAGTTACAGAAACCTTTAGCACCAAGAGCATAACCTACTGCAACTTCACGGACAGCAACGGGACGCGTAGGCCGAAATTAACTAATTAAATTTAAGTGTAGAAAAGAATCCTAAGCTGTAGCTGCTTATTGCTGGGATGTCCTCTTTTTATTTTGTCAGCCTGCAGTAGACTTTTGGCAAGTTTAATTCTTAATTGTGTGAAAAGAATGACTGTTTTTTCATGTTCTTGTAGAATGCTTGCATCACGTTTACCTAGTAGCCGAGCATTATTAATGGATAAATCCACACCACCCATATAACTGTACTAACACCAACCATATAACTAAGACTTTCTGGTCCTCAACGCTATCCAAATTGAAAGCTGCCAGAAATAAAGCCAGAAGAAAAGCTGAAAAATCCAGGCAAATGAACGATTGTATAGAGCTTCGAAAGAGGCAAGCGGTCCTAACTCAAGCCATTAAGTCAGGCAAAAGAGAAGCTTTCAAATCCTTTCTTGCGTAGCCCGATTTCCGAAAAGACGGCGTCAAAGCGCACAGGTTCGTTACTACGCTAAACAATGATGGAAACAAGCAACAGCAAATGCCAATGAGAGGCATGGCTAGAGAACTCACTACACATGCCGATATAGCAAACGAACTCTGTAAGCACTACACTAAAGTGAGTAATATTAAAATAAATAAGAGGGAGAGAGCAAGACTATTGCGTTATCCCCCTCCCCGGCAGATGAGCAAAAATATAAACGACATCTGTTCAGAAGATTTCTCGATGTTGGAGCTGAAAGCGGCTCTCTCTGATACAAAAACGAAAAAGGCAGCAGGGATTGACGAATTGTACCCGGAAATGCTTAAATATCTGGGAGCCTCAGCCAAAGGTACCATTCTGAATTTGATTAACCTAACATGGAATTCAAGAGTCCCAAGTCAGTGGAGGAAGAGCGAGGTTATACCCACCTTAAAGAAAGGAAAAGACCCGAGCCTGACTGATAGCTACCGGCCAATATCCCTCACAAGCTCCTTATGCAAAGTAGCCGAAAAAATGGTTCTGGGCAGACTAAACCGAGCCTTAACCCATCTTGAACTGATTGACGACGCTCAGGCTGGCTTCAGAAAACACAGGAACACCATGGACCATGTAGTCGATTTTGCCCAAAAAGTCAAGGATGCTTTCCACCGTAAGATGTCAACAGTAGCAGTGCTAGTAGATCTCAAAGCTGCATACGACACAGTATGGAGAGGTTTGCTGTTACACAAGATAGCGAAGTCCGGAGTTGACGGCAAACTATTCAATTGGATAAAATCCTTTCTAGGGGAAAGGTACCAGAGAGTCAAATTTCACAACCACTGTTCCAAATTCAGACTGCAAAGACAAGGGCTGCCACAAGGAGCTGTCATCAGCTGTCAATTATTCAACTTAATGATAAACGATGTGCTCGAAATGATTAGAAAGACACCTGGTGTGGAAGCCCTCCTGTATGCTGATGACATCCTAATATGGGCATCAAGTAGCAGTCTGAGAGCGCTCGAGGGAGTAATGAACCAGGCTCTGAAAAATCTAGAAAAATGGGCGGATAAAAACTGCCTAACAGTCAGTACAACTAAAACCGTATATCAAGTACTTAGCCTTTCAACAAAACAGACTGCTGTCAAGCTGACGTATAAAGGAGTTGATCTGGAAAGACAGGACGTAACAAAATACTTGGGGGTGTACATAGATAAGAAAATGACGTGGAAACCTCAAATCGACGACATTGCAGAGAAAGCCACAAAGAGATGTCGACTGCTCAAACGTCTCACAGCAACAAAGTGGGGCGCCACGCAAGATGTCCTGGTAGCAACATACAAAACCTATGTCCGGCCGATATTAGAATATGGGAGTGAAGCTACAATAACTGCGAGTACAAATACCACCTCCAAGCTTGAAGTCGCCCAGAACACTGCCCTTCGCGTCATCACCGGTGCTCCAAAATCAACACCGATTACATCAATGGAAGCCCAGACCGGTATTGAACCAATACAATGCCGCAGAGAGCAACACGCGTTAACCTTCTGGGAAAGGCAAAGACGAATACTTCCACAAAAATGGGACGAATATAGACAAGCAGTCTCACGTCTTAAAACACAAATCACTCCGCTTACAGTAGCAAACCAAATCATGGAAAAATACCACATTGTCCTGTCGGAAGCCGCCCCCTTCCCAGCGCAAACCACACTGGCCCGCTGTCTACTAAACACAGAATTACTGCTTGAAAACCATAATGACCCGAAGCACTTATCGTCAGACATTGCCCTAAGGAAAGCCGCCATAGAGACGATACACACCAAGTACCCAGCACATGAGTGGCTCCACATCTAATGCGATGGATCCTCGATGCCGGACTCGGGAAGAACAGGAGCAGGATATGTCTCATCGTTCTTCAAAGGCTCTATAGCTGTGGGTGCCCCTCTCAGCAACTACGACGGCGAAATTGTTGCTATACACGAAGCTGCAAAAAATCTTGAGAATTTCCAACACCCCCAAAAAGTTGCCTTCTTCATCGACTGCCAAGCCGCAATCCTCGCTCTGTCGACAAATCGATACACCGACTGTGCCAAAACAATATCTTGTCGTGTCCAACTATCGAACTTGATGGAAAAAGGGTGGCTGATTACTCTACAATGGATCCCTAGTCATGTCGGTGTTGAAGGAAATGAAGCGGCGGATGAACTTGCAAAAGAAGGCACTACTCTTCCACAGCCCCCTAGCTTCCAATCGTACACATCAGCAAAGTCCACCATTAGAAGAGGAATCAAAGCGAAGATAAAAGAGCAGCAAATACAAGCCGGTGCTGGAAAATCTAGGGCCCACCTAATAGAGTCACCAATCCCTCGCAACTTGCCGAGACCCATTAGTGTAGCCGTGTTCAGAGCAACTACGGGGCATGACTACCTGGCCTCCCATCTACATCGCATCGGCGTCCGCGAAAATGACAACTGTCCATTATGTGATCAGTCCCAGATGGATGCTGCTCACCTTCCAGAGTGCCCAGCCCTGAAAACAGACCCACCCGAGGAGGATGAAGATCGCCTACGAGAAACGGCTCGTCTATACTGGTCAGCGCGCCACCAAATGGCTAACATGCCAAGGGTGGGCGTTGGCTAGTAAGTAAGTAAGTAAGTACCCATATAACTGTTATAGTGCTATATTAACTGTGGGCTTGCAATGTGTATTTTCCTGTTTTCCATTTTCTTCCAGAATCTTTGTATGGTTGTCATTGAAATGGAGGCTACATAAGAACTACATAAGGTTACGTATTTGTTATCGTACCACTTTACAACGACAACGTTACTATCATTGTTTACTCTTTGGTCAAAAGAACCTCTCCCATCTTTTTCATTTTCTTATCAGACTCAAGTGGACAACCCCGTAGTCGGTCTTTCCTAACAGTTCTCAAAGAAAATATTCAAAATTTACTTCGAATATATGTAATAAGTTCTAAACTTGTAAAATAGGTAAAGTCTATTCTACGATTAATTTAACAATATCTGGACTAAAAAAGGTTTTAAAATATTGCAAAGGTGTTCTTATATTTTGGGATTTTGTAAAACCAATACTTTGTTCTGTTGTTACCTCGTATTGAAAATCATCAGTCGTCTAGTTAAATGAAGGTTCATCTTTTTTCTCCTTCCGTTTTATTAAAGAACTTGCTTGTTTTTGGACCACTGGAGAAAATTATGGCACTACTGAGGGAGTAGCTGCTGCTAGTCTTCGTTTACTGACTGAAACAGGTAATATTTCTATAGCTTCTTCTATATCTTCTTAAGAAGTTATATTTTCTTCAACATCATCTGTGTTTTCTGTGAATTCTGTTAAGCCATATCGGGCGATGTATACTATACAGTAAAAAAAGTTTTGATTCCATTTTGCTGAAAAAATATTAACAGTACACCAAAAAGTTGTTTATACATAAACAATATACTACTGCAAAAATAAGTTCCCAAAAAATTGGCACTGTATAATAAAAAAGAATAAACTGATACAAACACTTATAGCTTGTTTCACGAAAAATGGTTGAGTGCTTAATGGTTACCTGAGTTGATCCGATTGTGTATACAAGAGTCTCTCAATAAACTACCGAAGTACACAGCGTCGCACTTCAGAAAGTTTGTTATTTAATATATTTCATTGGTAGCTTTGGATCATAAACAAGAAAACCAGCAGTAAGATAGTAGCAACAGAGATGGAATGCCTGCGAAGATGCTGCAAAGTAACAAGAATGGATAGGAGAAGTAATGACGAAATAAAGCAAAGAACATCAATAGAAACAGACATACTAACATATATAGAACAAAAAAGACTAAAGTGGTATGGACATGTAAGAAGAACTAGCGACAGCAGATGGATAAAGAGAATAACCGAATGGAGCCCCATAGGAAGGAGGAAAAGAGGACGTCCCCGAAAATCCTGGAGGAACGAAGTAGACGACGCCATGAGTAAGAGAGGACTAAACGATGGAGAATGGAACAACAGAGAGAGATGGAAACGGTTGAGCGAGGGAAGGCAGTGAATACTGTAGAATACCTAAATATATATATCATTGGTAGCTATGTAATACACGATTATAAAAATTTATTAAATCATTTCATATGGTATTTTCAGGTTGTTCAAGTGAATATACTTGATAATTGAACAATTTTTAACATGAAGAAAGTAGTTTTTTTGTTCTACGTGAACAATTGTGGTATATGGATCTAAATTCAGAAAGGTACTTTCCTTCACAATTTTTACAGGTTTAGAAATGTCAGGAAAAAACTGGCGTGTTTAAAAGTTTTTTGCTCTTCCTAATCGGATATCGGTAAAAATATACAGTAATAATAGTTTTATTTACAGTATATACATACAAACGAATACATAATGTACAAAAAATTAATTGAAAAAAAAATATAGAAAAATATATACAAGTTAATATTTACAAAAAAAAAATACCCAAAATAACCAAAATATATTTATGAATTCCTAAATACCTAATTCTGTTTCGCTGAGCAATCCTCTTCAAGATTAATAACAATTGGTTTAATTATGTGATTCAAAGTAACATATGAATTTTCTACGTTCATTACATGGCGTACTGAATTTTCTCAACTTTCTGGGGAAAAACACATTTCCTTATTAATTCGACTACACTACCACTTAAAGACGGAGAAACATTTTGTGACCTAACATTTGACTTTAGTTGGTGCCACATATGCTCTATGGGATTAAATAAACAATAGTAGGGCGGAAGCCGTAAGTGTCCCATGTCCTCGGCCAATGCGTCACAAACATATACTTTTTTAATAGAAAATGATTTTAACACTTCTAACAGTTAATTTTTTAAATAACTTTCTTCAAAATATACATCGTTTTCTAACAGGTAGTTTTGAATTTCAATTTTCGTGTTATTTGCACTTGGAGACTTATGTAATTGACGACTGTGGTAACTTGCATTGTCCATTACTATCTCACTATTTTGAGGAAGGTTAGGTATAAGACAATTCTTAAACCATTGCTCAAAAAGCTCTGCCGTTGTATGCTCATGGTAGTCCACGCAGAAGTCTTTAATGTTCTTTGCAGAAAGCCATAAGGCATTTGGGACCCAACCATTTTCTGATCCTGCATGTAAAATTGTTATTCTTTTCCCTTTATTTGATAAAGCTTTTGTTTGACACCTGTTGGAAAAATCGGACCATCCTTTGGATGGTGTTTCATGAGTGTCAAACCATATCTCGTCCAGATAAATTATTGGTCAATCTTCTGTACGGTACTTTCTTATATAAGTTATATATTCAGTACGCCACTCTTGTAAACGATGGGACTCCATAAGCACTTGCCTTTTGTCAATTGTACGATATCTAAAGCCCATTTTAGACAAAATCCTCCAAAGAGTAATGCGGCTACAGTTTATTTGTGTATCATCATTAGTAAGCCGTTGTTTTAAAGCATCTAATGTAGGTATCCGTTGCTCTTCGTACATTGTGTAAGTTTTTGGTCTTAATAAGTCCTTATCACTTTCGTCAATACATTTGGTAGAACCGGCATCCTTACGCTTCCTTCTTGACTTAATGGTATTTGATGTAATTCTTTTCACTGTGGTTAGAGGTATTTTCGTTAAATCAGATATTTCACTGGGAGCAGTATTAGCAGTAAGTCCTCTTGTAAGTAAAGAACTATATATTGTTTTTACGATTTCTCTAGCATCAGCAGACAAATGCTTTTTCTTTGCTGGAACACTGGAAGAAGCACCATCAATGTTTTTCCACGGACGCCACATAATGCTGTTTTATAGGTATAAATAGGTATAACACTGGTAACACTTGTAACACTTTCAACTAAATGAAACAAAATGTATATTTAAAAATTTCTTATCGGTTATATATACTTTTACAAATTATACAGAATAGAGGGAACCTGTATAATTATTCCAGGAAATACTTAACGATCAACAAATTTATTGTGGTCATTAAAAGATCAACCATTGATAGTGACACTCACTGTTAAAATGTTTACAACTTTATGAAATAAAATGTATTCTAATCGTTTTTATAATTTTATACGATTTTTTAATCGTTTTTATATTACCAGGAATTTATTATACAAACAAGATAACGACACTCCACAGCAGCTTCAATTTTACCTGAATACTTACCTGCTCAACTAATGTTGACTAAGCTGGGGTAATTGCGGTCGGGTTTTATTGCAATCATTAAGCACTCAACCATTTTTCGTGAAATAAACTATACCACTTGTTGGCTGGAGTAACACGCTTGCTCAGACATTTAGTCGAGACTATATCCATACTGTCAGAACTAAATGCGCAAAATTGAGAATTTTCGGGCCGATTTCCAGTCGGCTACATTCGGTAGTGTATACTCAACTATACAGTGCCAAGAACACAATTTTGAAAAAAGGAACTTACTTCGCCCCAAGCAAAGGTTCTGAGTTAATTTTTTAAAGACGTTAACATTATTTACAAAAAACTGAAATTTTTGACTTATTTTGCAACCTTTTTAGCAACAAATAGGGATAAATTCATTTTAAAAACGTTTTTTTGAAGATTTTTATATGACTTATAAAATTATTAGACTTAAATTTGAAAAAAGTGAAAAGTTACCGTTTTTGACGTTAATTTGTTAATAACTAATTAAGTATAGATGGCGCTACTTGATACCGAATTGGTTTCGGTGTTGACTATTGCCATTCATGATATTCACAATTTTAAGTCTTAAAAACAATTAGTTTGGTTTTTATAGCCGTCAAAGGCAAGCAAATTTTGTGTTTTCGGAGAAATGGAAAAAGTCGAGTATCGTTAGGTGATTGAGTTCGTCCACAAAAAGGGAAAAAGAAATGTGCAAATCAAAGCCGACCTGGACAAAGGTTATTGTGAGGGTGCACCTTCATTAGCAACAGTAAAATTTTGGAAGGCTGAATTTGTTTGTGGTCGTACGAGTGTTTTTGATGATGAGCGTCCCGGGAGGCCAAATGAAGTCACCACGCCGGATATGATCAACAAAGTCCATGACATGATTATGGCAGATCGTCGAAATAAGCTCCGCGAGTTAAAAAAGGCTAAACATTTCCTACGAACAAGTACACAACATCATTCACCATCATTTGAACATCATAAAGCTATCCGCGGGTGCATTATCTGGGTTATTATAATGCACCCGTATCCGTGTGCATTATTACACACCAGAAACCAAAGAACAGTCGAAACAGTGGCGCAAACGCGGCGAAGGGCCGCCGAAGAAGGCAAAGAGTGCACATTCGGCCGGCAAAGTGATGGCGACTGTTTTCTGGGACGCAAAGGGCATCATCCACATCGACTATTTGGAAAAAGGAAAAACAATCAATGGTGAGTACTACACAGCATTATTGGATCGATGAGATGCCGAATTGCGTCGAAAATGCCCCGGTTTGGAACGCAAAAAAGTGCTCTTTCACCAAGACAATGCACCGGCTCACCGATCGGCCGTCGCCATGGCAAAATTACACGAATTGGGCTATGAATTGGTTCCGGAACCGCCAGCGATTTTTTCCTGTTTCCAAACCTAAAAAAATGGCTCGGAGGACGTCGTTTCGCAACAAATGATGAAGTCGACGCTAAAACTTCGGCGCATTTAGAAGAGCTCGATCAAAAGTACTATTCGGATGGTATAAAAAAATTGGAACATCGTCTTACTAAGTGTATCGAGCTAAAAGGGGACTATGTTGAGAAATACATCGATTTAATTCCAAAAAACTTGTTTTTTCCATCAAAAGCTGGTTTTATATTATGTATGTAGTATATGTAGTATAATATGTATACTATACAAATTGTAGGACATTTCACATACATTTTAACCTGTATACTGTATCGTAAATTGGATATTTCAAGATTGTCACGCGGAGCAATTTCAATTATTATATTTAATGAATTTACCGTTATAAATGTTATCTTCTTGAGTATGCAATGTTAATGTTTTTAACCAATTAACTACAATAACTTTATTCTGTGTTTCAATAACTTAATTAATTTTCAATTCATTACAAACACAGTCTGTATCACAACATACAAATTCCAGAGAAAAAATGTTTCCAACAAAGCACAAACCAAAAAGCATTTTGGATACGGATTTGTTGAACTGGTTATATAGGGCTGGAAAACTTATAGGACTTTTTCCATCAAGTTTTGAGAACAATTTTAGGTTTAAATTGCATATATTGTTGTACGGAATATTCTCTATATTCTTTGTTATAGGTGACGTTTTTATAAATATAAACTATTATGAAAAGTTAGCTAGTTCTGGGCGGAATCATTTAATACTAACAATGCTTATATTAGAAACAACTGTAGGAGGTTATACTCAGTTTACCTACTTTTTTAGTTTGTTTAAACGACAGACGTGGAAGTCACTTTTTCATAAAATATCGCTTTTGGAGAAAAATTTAGGAACCTGTACAACCACGTTTACGACAAAATTACTAACTTTAACTTGTATGGGAATAATTTTTTTACTTCTGTTGGTGTACCATTATTTGCTATATTCCAGTAGCGATACAATTTTTTTAAATGCAATTGCCAATGTTGAAGCAGCAATTAGAGCTATAAATTTTTTGATAACTATGTTTTTGTTTCATCAAGCTTCACGTGTACTTGAAAGAAGAATTAAAATGATAAAAGCTCTTGTAGAGCTTTCTGTTGGTACAGGAGTGCTGAATGTAAACTTTACAAAGATAAAAACCTGTTATTCAATTGTTTATGACTTGGTTGGTGACATTAACCATATTTTTGGACATTATATAATGGCAATTATTGTTCACTTTTTTTATTTCAGTTTGGTCTTTGTTCATATATTGGTGAATGTAACTATGCATGGAAGAGTATATATGGGTGATGCTCTAAGCTTTTTTGCTCCACATTTGATTATATTACTAGTAAGTATATTATATCGTTGTCATCATCATCCTGCATTTTGCGTGTAAAGTTGAACATAGGACTCCCCTAATCACTGCTAGTTCTGTCGGCATTGAGCTTCCTGCGGCTAATTCCCAGCGAATCTTTTGACCATGATGTACTTCTGCTTCTTTTGTCTGCTGTGTCTCCATAGCGTAGATCATGTTCTTTTATTACAAAAATTACATCTTTATGGAATACAGGGACCGGCATTAAACTGGATAAAATCATTTCTCACAGATAGGTCTCAAAAGGTATGCCTGGAGAAAAGGGGATGTAAGGTTTACTCTGATCCTATCAATTTAAAATTAGGCATACCACAGGGGAGTGTCCTGGGGCCTTTCCTCTTTTTGGTCTACATAAACGACCTTCCAAATGCGGTGGTTAGTAGTTCCTCAAACCTTGTAAATTTCGCTGATGACTCAAATGTGCTTTTCTGGGAAAAAACTTTAGAAACACTCCTCACAGTGGCAGAGCAAATTCTAAGCAAGGCTGAACAGTGGTTCAGTGGAAATCGGTTGTTGCTTAATACTGATAAGACAGTTTTTGTCTACTTTAGAACCAGCCAATCACGAGAGCAGTTTCCAGATACAATTAATTTCCTATCACAAAACACGGAACCTGCTAGATCAGTTAAATTTCTTGGTATTCATATTGACCAGAATCTGAATTGGAGGGAACAAATACAAAATACGACAAAAAAACTGAATAGAGCCTGCTACTCATTAAGGGTGTTAAAGAGCTATCTAGACCAGGGGATTTTACTATCAGTATATTATGCAAACTTTTATTCTATTATGCGATATGGGGTAATCTTCTGGGGTGCTGCAGTAGATAGCTCAACTGTCTTTATAGTCCAAAAAAAGGCAGTCCGTGTGATCTTAGGATTGAAGGCGGGAGAATCCTGTAGAGGCCGATTCAAATCACTCAATATACTCACTTTCTCAGCCATCTATATATTTGAATGTATTATGTTCCTTTTTAAAAATTTTTCTTTGTACTGTCACCTGCTTCCCAATCACGAATATAATACAAGAAGCCTTAATTTGAATTTGCCACTTCACAGATTGTCTATAACAGAGAGAAGTCCTTTGTATGCGTGTGTTAAATTATATAATAGTCTACCATCTGACATTCAACAGGAAACGCACTATAGAGCTTTTAAAAGAAAGGTTTTCAACACCTAGTTGACATTGAGCCCTACACTGTGGCGGAGTACCTGGCCTATCCTTCTCCTTGATCAGCATATTTAATTAGTAATGTTAATATATTTCAAATGTGTAATGTCAATATATATATATATATATATATATTTTTTTTTTTTTAATCTGTAATGAATAATGTGACGTTATTTGCTCAATTATGTTTAAAAATTTATGCAAATAAAAATCTCTACTCTACTCTACTCTACTCTACTCCATACTGTAATTTTTGGGGTGTTGGTTTTGGGCGCGTTTTTATCCAATTTTTGTAGCCTCTAAATCCAAGATCTGCTCATAATTGGTACTACAAATTGGTTGAAATTCATCATCATCATTGGTGTTACAGCTCTATAAAAGAGCCTCGACCTTCCCAAGGCTATTACGCCAGTCAGTTCTATCCATTGCCAACTGTTGCCAGTTTGTCGCCTATTTGTCTACCATCCTCATCTACACCATCCCTCCATCTGACTCTACCCTTACTTCTACTTCCTACAGGTTGTGACATAAGGATTCTTCTAGGAGGATTGTTCTGCTGTGATCTTCCTAGATGTCCTGGCCATCTTAGTCTTCCTATTTTTATAAAGGATGCTACGTCTTTACCTCCAAATAGATGTTTATATCTGTGATATATCTCGTAGTTGCACCTCCTTCTCTAAACACCATTTGAAATTAATTTATTTTAAATAATTCGGCATTTTTAATTTATTAATATTTGTGTTTTGACAAAGATTTTCTAAGTGGAAATTGAAACGTCAATAAACTTACTTAAACCTTTAATTGTGGCTTATTCCCATTAAAATAGTAATTACTTTAAAATGCCACAAGAAAATAGCTTTAAAACAATATTATCAAACGAAAAGGAATAGGAAACAGTCAAATAGTCGAGCATTTTAAAAATCAGTGTCAAACGAAAAGAAAGGCTTCAGACCTAGATGCGTGTCTGTACTCAGAAAAAATGATGAATTAATAATAAATGAAAAAGAACTGCTCCAAACATGGCAAGAATATTTCAAGACTTTACTAAACATACATCAAGAGGAAGAACATGGAGAAAATATATATTTTGGGGTGGACTTACCAGTAGAGGAGTTGCAAGTAAATAGATGAAACATTGCAAGCAAATAACAAATTGAAGAACGGAAAAGCTATAGGCTCTGACAGTATACTGGCTAAATTCCTTAAGTACGGAGGAGAAACTCTACATAGACAAATACACAAACTAATAACACTTATATGGAACGAAGAGAATATACCAACAAAATGGCAAGAAAGTGTAATAATCCCAATCCATAAAAAGGAGACAAAAAGTGCCCTAATTATAAAAGCATTTCCCTACTTAATACGGCATATAAAATCTTATCAAATATCCTATTAAGTAGGCTGACACCGTTTGTAAAAAATTTCATGGCGGAATACCAAGCCGGCTTCAGAAAACATAGATCGACCATAGATCAGATCTTTACTCTAAGAGAGCTGCTTGAAAAAGGATGGGAATTCAATATAACTATCCATAATCTCTTCATAGATTTCCGGCAAGCGTACGACAGCATTAAAATTGATCAAATGTGGAATGCAGCTTGTTAAGTTATGTATTAATAGCTGTATCTCCAGAGTATGGATAGGTAACAAACTCTCAAAATCTTTCGAAATAAGCAGTGGCCTGATACAGGGAGATGCGCTGTCACCTCTGCTTTTTAATATCATCCTGGATAAAGTAGTAAGAGCAGCACAACTTAAAACAAAATTACTGACAGTAAATGGACCAAAATTACTACCAGCATACGCAGATGACATTAACATTGTGGGAAACACAGTCACCAATGTGAAGGAGACTTCTAATAAATTGGAGGTAGAGGCAAAGAAAACTGGTTTAAGGGTAAACGAAGAGAAAACCAAATACATGTGCATCAACAGACAAAAGGGACGAAATAGAATAGGACAAAATGTTACAATAGACCCATATAACTTTGAAAAAGTGGAGAGTTTTAAATATCTGGAAGCAACAATCACTGCAGATAACGATATCGCAGAAGAGATTAAAGGAAGAATTCAGGCAGCAAACAGATGTATGTACAGCCTCCACAATACTATTAAATATATAAGCCTAACACGAACATCAAAGATTAGAATATATATAACGGTGATTATATATAACGGTGATTAGACCGGTGTCCATGTATGGGTGTGAGATGTGGACCCTGACCAAAGAAACTAAAAGAAAACGTAGACGTTTTGCGCAACCAATACCGAATGAAAACAAATGCTGAGGTCAAGCAGATGTATAGAGCGAGCGATATATTCCCAAAGATTAAATCCCAACGTCTAAGATGGGCTGACCATGTCCATAGACTCCCTAATAACCGCCTTAAGTTAATATGGGAGGAAGCCCCAACAGAAAGAAGGCCCTTAGGACGTCCAAGAATGCGATGGAGAGACAATATATGGTCATATCTAAGAACAATCTAAGATCAACGTGGACATCAGACTGCTTTTTTAAGTAGGCACGTTTTCTGTGAATTACAGTTAGAACTTGAAATATCAACAGATACAATAATTTTACTAATTTAAAATTGTATTGTTCTGTTTTTTTATTATGTTTGTTTTTGTTTTATACTTTTTGTACTTTTTGACTGATTTTTTTTAGATTAGCCCATAAAATTGTTCAATAATTTTCAGTGACAATAAAGCATATTTCTATTCTATTCTATTCTAGTAGCTAGCGGCATAATTTTGAATTTGATAAACAAAAGTAGGCAGTGTTCTAAATAACTAAACCCTGCTAAAATCCTGATAACTTTCTTTTGCATTTTACAATTTGAAGTGCATTTGTTAAATTGTCCCATATATGATTAAACCATAGTTTAGGTGAGAGTGGAATAAAGAAAATATCTCATTTTTATTGTTTCAAAGTTGACAACCTTTGCTAGTTGGCGAATAATAAAGAATGAACTTATATATGAACTTATGATAGCTTTTATGTGAGACTTTATCTCACAACTTTAATTGTGAGATATGAGCAGACAAGTTCAGTCGATTATCTATGATTATTGCCAGCAGTTTAACAGTCTCTTTGTTATCTGTATCATTGTGTAAATTACTTGCAGATATAACCAAATTTTGCGGTATATTAAAGTCAAGTTTTAGTTTGTTTGCTGCAAGCCATGTGCTAGATTGGGTAGAAACTTAAATTTAAGTCAAAATAAAAAAAAAATCTTTTTTTTTGGAAAAAAAAGGTGATCCCATACGGAACCACTAGGCGTTTGGTAAGATCAAATATTGAAACAATTCATTAATTTCGTATATTTTCGAACAAACGACATTGTTCGTTTTTTGCAACTCAACGGAAACTAAATATCCGTTGCTACACTCACTCCCGTTTAAACTTCCTATAACCAAATTTTCAATATGTCGTCCTTTAATATCAGTCGTCTCGTCAACAGATATACATAATGGATTATTCCGAATTGCAGTTTTAATCACTTCAACAGTAAATTGCATGCTGGAATCTACATATTTTTTTCGTAGAGTCGTAGCAGAAGGAAATTGTACAACACCATTATTGCAGTACTTTGCTAAAAATTGTTATTTTGCTAAAATGGATTATCCAATTTTGCAATTGGAATATTGCAACCAATCAGCAAACTGCAGAGATCCTTATTAAAATTTTGTTGGTAAGAAACTTTGGTTTTATTTGTAGTTATGAGCTGCTGAACCGAATCTTGAAGCTTTTGTGCACGAGATTTATGCGTTGCAGTGCCCAAACTGACCTAACGGTAACTACGGACAGAGCGACAATTGCATTTTGTCTTTTGCTAATACAAATTCTGGTAATTCGTTATTTGTTAAGCTTTCGAGAAAATCCATATTGATTTATGATTTTATTGAATGCTGGCAATCTAATTATCGTGTTTTACTGTTCATATTGTCATATTATGCTAATACCAATAAGGAGTATTTCCGAGGGATATTTTTATCTATCTCACTAAATTGCATTATTTGTGTTCTCAGATATTTCGCCTTCCGGTAAGAATAAAAAGACAACTCAAAAATTGAAGTTTTGAGATAACCATCGTTAAAATCATCCTGAACTGAAAGCGCTGGAACGTATCATTATATATCTGTTTTTTAACTGCAAAATTTTTTAACGTTAATACACAAAGATCAAAATTTATGACCATAACTTTATTTTAGTAATTTGGCCTCGTTCGATATGATAATTAATAGTAAAATTACAAAAATTTTGAGTTGAACCGGTATCGATGCAAGATTTTGTTTTAAATTTTTAAATGGCTCCTCAGTTAGTTTTCAAAGTACGCTATTTTTAATTAAAAAGGGCATTTTTAGAAAAAAAAAATAATCCGACTTATTGGCTGCCTTATAAAAACACCTTGAAGCAAAATAGTTATTGCTAATTATTGCCAACATGCAAGGTAAATTGTAGGGATTATAATACTCAGTAATCATTCAGTGGTTACATTAAAAATATTTATTTAAGAAAACAGACATATTGGTAACTTAAAAACTATTAGATTCTTACATACTAATGTAATGATTTACATAAAAAGTACCATGATTGTTCTTAATATATTTACTTGGCCTTATCAGTCCTAAAAGTAACCAGCCCTGAGTAAAAATCGTGGTAACTATGCGGAATGTGATTACTTTTGCATAGAGACATCAAGTCTTCCTTTTTTTTGAGAGAAATTTCAACTGGTTTTCTGTACGCCATCTTCTGTGGCCAATGTTTTATAGTAGAAATTTTATCAACGTCGCTGTTACAGTCAGTACCATTGCGTAAATTTTTTTTCGCACATTAGATTCTTTGAAAATATATCCACAGTTTTAATTTTATCCAAATAGGACAACTTATACAAAAACTCAAAAGGCCTATTTCTAACAATTTTCACTACCTTTATGTCTGAGAACAGAAACATTTCTGAATCAATATTTCTGTTAAAATTTTTTCCAATTTTAAAAAAACAAAGTCTTTTAAATTTATAAACGTGTTGTATGAAAATTCTTTTACTTGATAAACGGGGGAGGTTTTCTTTGCACTCTTCATTAACTGGTAATACTGAGTAGGAACGTAAATGGGCTCCCCTTAAGAGGTTCCTTTCATTTCTCTTTCTATTGTGGAATGAACGGAATCTCCTTCGTTTTAAGTGTGTCCGGCGATGAGAAATTTGTGAACGACGCTTCTAACGTTAGTGAATTTTGTTAAAGTATACATGTACATTGCTAGCATGTATTTGTTTTTTTGCTGACCACAACAGTTGTCAGTAAAAAATATAAACTCAATTTCTTCTGTAGTGCTAGCTGCTTTTTCTTTTATGAATTTGAAAATGCATGAGGCAATTTCGTTTGCTCCTCTGTGAGCATCACCATCGTGCCACACATTGCAGATGGCTTGTTTTGTTTTAATGTCATAAATGGTGAGGTTGTAAGTGGAGAGTTTCGTTTTGTAGTAAAATACAGAAACTTCTCCTTTGGAAGTTGAAAACGCTGCTCGTAAATCATAAGATGCCAAGATGACATTGTTTCCTGATTGAGCTTTTTCCCTCTCCTTTTCCTGACGAGACAATTTTTTCTCCTCTAGATGATGTTGCATTTCATTCGTGTGGAGTTGCCGAAAGTTTTCGTCAACATTCTCAAAGGCGACACACACCTGACATTGGTCTTTTTTTGGCGAGAAAAATGACAAGTTGAACTCATTATTAAAAATTCTGCTAAACATCGTCCACCAGTCACGGTGAATTTGTGCCAACGACTTGCTTCCATCAATAAACTCTCGAGTAGTCTCAGCTCTTCTGTAGTGGCTCTTCATCTTTGGAATGGACTCAATATAAGCCTTAATATCATTCTTTATAGACTCATCCACTACCTTTCTGTTATTGTGCTTGCCACGTTGGTCTACATGCATAAAACCGTCTACTCTTTTTTCTATGCTTGTCGAAATTGCATGCTTGCTGATTCCTAATGTAGACATGAAGAAAGTTTTGCAAACTCTTACTCGGGACCCATTATGATCCAAGTAGAAAGCCTGATTTAACTTACTAGATTTTTCTACGGCATACCAATACTGAGGTTTAATTTCGGTCATGTGGTGAATCAAATACTCACGCTGTTTCTCCAAATCACCAATTTCCCAATAAAGTGTGAATATTACCATTCTTTGTTCTTCCGTAAATTTGATGCCACACCTGTGTAAACATTTTTCTCCGCACGAACGCTTTATTGATCTTGCAGCAACAGTTTTTGCTTTTAACAGAGACGTAGGTCTTTTCAGAATTCCTAAGTCTTTTGGCTTTGTTTGCCGCCCACTCTGAAGGACGAACGGTCCTTTTTTTCCCTCTTTTTAATTTTGGCTTGTCTTCTGAGATTTCTTCGGAATGCGCATCATACGTATTTTGAAAAACCTCATTTGTAGCAGAAATTAAGCTATCTTCGTCAGTACTGTCACTGTTACTAGAATCTAATAGTTCAAAATCAGGATATTTTATTGAGTCGTCACCATCAAAAATCGTATTCATATTGGTTGAGTTTTCACCGAGTGGTTTAAAAGTTTAAAAGCCGGTAATAGACTCAAGAGTGGGGACCCAGTTTTATCATGATGCATAAACTCTCGCAAACTTTTCAAGTGTTCTTCAGTGATAATGGTGCTGAACCGATCGTATTCGAAAATGAATGGTTGCCATACGTTTCCATCATAAATTGAAACTGCTGAGTCAAATCTTGATTAGGTCTTTAGTAAATACCTTTCTTCAACCTTTTTTGAGGGTAACAGTTAGCTAGATGTCGATGCGATGGGATCTGTGCATAGCGAGACCAGATAACGCCCCCATTCACAATCTTCTAATGTCTAAAAACAAAATGATAATTAACTTACAAAGAAGTAAAAACTTCAAAATTTGTAAAATGGTATATTTTTTATTTAAATTTTTTTAAAAAAGTCATCCAAAAGGATTGTAAAACATCAGAACGTTTTCGGTTTATTAGACCATCTTCAGTGACCTGGAATGAAGTATTTCCACTTAAAAATGAATACAAAGATAAAATTTGACTGTTGAAAAAAACACTAATGTGGTAAATACTTACATTCCGTATAGTAGTTGAAACTAGCCAACCAGATGTTAATTGATACTCAAAGTTACATCGTTGATATATAAAATAGACATTAAAATTATGAGACAATGTCGATGACAATGGATTTGTAAAATACTAGTAGCACGGCTACATTGCTCGAAGCTGAAGTGGTCCTTAACAGAGTGACTGCTATAGACCGAATGGAAATGAAGTATTGAGTGAGGTTCAAAATGACATGACATGTCAAAATAGGCAATTTTTAGTTATGATTTTTACGATATTTTAAACTATGGTATACAGCGAATCACTGGGATCTTCCCTTTAATTTGAAAATGATAATTATTTTTCAATAAATACGAATTTATAAATAGTGAGAAAGCATTGAAGATGCGTGACGAATATGGTACTTACTATGCTCCTTGCGTAGTGGTGCAAAAAAAAACAGGCTAACTCAAAAAAACAGATGAAATTATGCACGAATACTGGGACAACTCAAAAAGGCCCACTATCTGCGACGCATACCCTTACAGTGCTTGTGCCTGACTGAGACAATTTGAGATGGCGCGTTATTCTTGAGCCGTGTACCACCTCCAAGCACCAGTTGAATAGTGCACCTAACGCTCCCCTGCGGCGCTAATTGCAACTACAGAAATCCCATTACTCGTGAACTGTCAAGCACTAAAAGCTGTAACAAGAGGTAGTAATAACTATATAACGCTTTAGTCAGACCAAACTTGGAATATGCATCAGTGGTATGGACTCCTGAAGCCAAAGTTCATATTAATCATATAGAAAAGGTACAAAAAAGATTTCTAAGATATTTATACCTTAAGAAATATAATGTGTATACTCACCTTACGCCATCAAAAGAGTTGCTTCAAATATTTGGCTTGCAGTCATTAGAGCAAAGAAGAAATATGCATTGTGTTGTGTTTATTCATAATATTATTAACAATGTTAAATATAAGACATGTGGTTTGATCAACTTTATTAGGTTTCATGTGCCAAAGGTCAACCTAAGGGTAAACAGTAATGACCTATTTTCTTGTAGTCCATATAATTCTTGTGCAATAATAAACTATATGCAATATCAATGTAATGTGTTAATAAAGATCTGTGATATAGACCTCTTTACCTATTTTGTATAGATAAGTAATGGACTGAATAGATAAGTAATGGACTGAATTTTAAAATTTTATTAACTTGTGTCTTTTTTTTAATGTGTTTTTATTTTGTACTTGTGTGTATATTGTAGTATATTGTATTTTTTGTGTGTATATTTTTATACCAAGTAATGAGCACTCTTACATGTAATTACTACCTAGATGGTGTTTGTAAGTTTTAATAAATAAATAAATAACTCGAAATCCGCCATTTTTGAGTTGTCCCATTATTCTTGCCGGGAGGCGGTTTGTCTATATTGTGGTGTACCTACAAATATGCACTTTTAACAAATGCTTATGCACTTAATATGCATTTTGCATATTTCTCAAGGTCTAATAATTACTCTAAGATAAAAACAGCTATTTTCTCTATTGGCGTGGTTCTCACGCCATTTTCATATGATGTCCACGCATATCAATAAATATCAACAAATTTCTTGTGTTTCTTGAAAACAAATCCTTAATGGCTTGAACAATTTCAAAAGTCGATATTTTAATATTTTCTAAACAAATTTAAATGTACCTCTCGTCCCGTCACAAGCAGCATTATTTGATCGATTTTAATTAAAGAAATAATTTAAAAGCGCTATGTTCAACACCACTATATTTAATTTGATATTTCGATAAATATGATTCTCGTACAGTTCTTTTCCAACGCTTGTTTGTATCAATAAATAGCATACAAAAATGTTTCAAACCAAGACTACACTCAAAACTGTTATCGACACAGAGCTTATGAACTTTTTCTACAAAATCGGAAAGATTTTGGGACTATTTCCTTTAACTTTTGAGAACAACTTTAGGTTTAAATTGCATATATTCTTCTATGGAGTATTTTGCATATTTTTGGCATTTATAGAAGTTTTGATGAATGCAATATTTTCCAAACACAGGGCATACTCTGAGGCTGTTAACGTCAATTTTATTATATTGGTATTGAATGCAGTTGTTATGTGTTTTTGTCAGATAATCTATTTTTTTAGTTTGTTCAAAAGACACACTTGGAAATCAATTTTTTACAAATTGTCTCTACTGGAAAAATACTTAGGAACCTCTACTATCACGTATAGAAAAATGGTATTTACATTAACTTATATAGCAATGATGGTTCTGTTTTTGCTAGCATACCAGGGTTTTCAACATATTTCATCAAGAAATGTCATTTTAAAGATAACCAGTACTTTAGAAGCCATAATAACTTCCATTAATATGTTCATAATAGTTTTTTTATTCCAACAAATGTCAAGCGTACTTACAAGAAGGATCAAAAAGATTCAAGAGCTTGTAGAGATTTCTGTTGATGAAGGGATACTTACTGTTAACTTAGCAACTATTAAGTCATGTTATTCAATCGTATATGATTTGGTAGATGATATGAACAATCTTTTTGGATACTACATAATGACAGTGATAATTAGCTTCTTCTACTTTAGTTTGGTGTATGTCCAGGTTATTGCACAAGTAGTCCTGTGTGGAAAAATATACCTTATTAACATTCTTTGGTTTTATGCCCCACAGTTGGTAATACTACTTGTAAGTATCTCAATTATAGAGTAAACAAACTGAAATTTTTATGATGTTTACGGTACAATTATCTTTTTTTTTAATCCTCCTTTATTTTTTTCCTTCGTACGGATGTGGTGGCGTCATGTATTTTTTTTGACTATTTCTGCCCAATTATCTCGCTCCATGCCTTCTGTTCTTCTAGTTATATGTCCAATTCTGTATATTTTGGTTGATTATTGTGATAAGTCTAGTTTTTGTGTTAAGTTCTGCTAGAATTGAGTTATTTGTGCGAAGATTGGCCCATGGTATGCGCAACATTCTACGGTAGACCTAAATTTCAAATACCATTATACGCTTTAAATCTGCTTTATTTATTGTCCAAGTTTCTGAAGCATAGTGGGCGATAGGAAATACCAATGCTCGAACAAGGCGTAATTTTTTGGTTTTTCGTAATGTCAGTGTTCTTCCAAATTTTTGTAAGTTTAGCTGTTGCCGATCTGGCGATTGTGATGCGTCGAAAGATCTCGTCTTCGCATCCTCCACCATAAGTAATACCTAAGTAATACGGAGGTTGGCAATCATCATGGCTATTCTGATTTTAGATGCTGCTGCTCTAAATAGTTCAATTGATGTGCATCCGTACCATTCCCTCAAGTTACGCAACCATGAGATTCTTCTTCTTCTTACACTTCTCTTGCCCTGGATTTTCCCTTATATAATCAATTGAAGTAGGTTGTATCTCTCATTACATAACATGCCCCATGTATTGCAGCTTTCGTGTCTTGATGGTTTCCAATACTTCCATTCTTTTGTTGATTCTTCTTGAATCTACTTGTTAGTAATACCAGAGCCTAAGTAATTAAATTTTTTGACCACTTGGTAACCTGCCAGGTTTCTTATCTCTGCTTAGTTTTTTCTGATTCTATCGATGATCATCACTTTAGTTTTCTGCATATTTATTTTCAAACCATATTCCGTACTTACCGTGCCTAGCCTTTAGATAATTTGTTTCAGTTCTTCTGGTGATGATGCCAATATAACAGTCTCATCAGTATAACGTAGGTTTATAATTTTTCTTCCTCCTATCGTAGCTCCACCTTGTCAAGTTTTTTGAAACCACATTATTAACTCTTACATTAGCAGTGTTATTTACATATAATTTTTGTGATAAATGGATTATATGTTCAGGCGTACCCATTTCTCTAAGTATATGCCACATTTTATCCCATTTTACGGTATCGAAGGCATTGGAAAAGTCAACAAAGCATATATTATAGCAATAGGCAATAAGAATATAATAAATCAATAGAAATATATTCTTATATGCTTTGATTTATATAAAAATGATAGAAATATATTCTTATATGCTTTGATTTATTATATGTTAAACTCTCAAGATTTTTATATAATTTGACGAATATTAAGAATATGTTCCCTTGTGCCCTTACCTGGGCCAAATACTCATTGTTCTTGGGAAATTTCTGGTAAGATAATTGATTTTAGTCTATCGTTGACGATGGTTAGAAGTACTTTCCTTGCATGTTATATCAATGCTACTGTACGGTAATTACTGCAATATGTCGATGAACCATTTTATATATGGGAATAAACGTTAGTTTACCCCAGTCATTTGGCCACATCCTGGTATTCCAGATCTCTTTTTTTAAATACATACTCACAATTTATAACTTGATAATGTTGCAGCCTGTACAAGTTATATATTTATTTTAAACTCCTTACATTCTTTTTCTTCACCTCCACTCATTAGTTGTAATATTTTTTATATAATTTTAATGACAAACCCTCATTGCGCGAAAAAATATTGAAAAATAGAGCATAATAATAACGCATTTAGATTATTAACTTTACAAGCTGTAAAACCTAATATTAAAAAAAAATCAATGGGAAAATCCCAGTAGTTGGCTGTATATCATAGTTAAAAAACTTATACAGAAGTAAAAGACTCCAAAGTTGTATCTTGGAATAAAAACATTTAATTTAAAACTTGTTAAAAGTGTCGTCCAAAATTTACAGGTGCATAATGTAACGTTTTCGATCTAGCTCAGATCATTCTCAGTGCCTTCTTTTGGTACTTAAAGCGAACAATAAAATTGTAGCGGAAACATCAATATATGGTTTGACATATTTAGATTTAAATTCTAATGCGACTCTAGGTCGATGAAAATAGATAAAGATTTTAATACTTAAAGAGCAATATGTTTCTTTTCTTGACTTGAACACGTGGTTCTTGTCAGTTAAAACGACACTGACCAACTGGATGAGGTGACGAACTGATGTCGTTTTAACTGACAAGAACCACGTTTAAGTTTAAATTTCACTCCAAACACCAACAGCGCTTCAGTAGCTTTCGAATACATATTTGTCTACAATCTGATGCAGTCAGTCCGGTCAGTCGGCAACTGAATATACTGTGAGTGATGTCGCTTTCAAGTTGTCTGGGGTTTGTCTCGCAATTTTATTTTTTCCGTTTTTATTTCGAACTTCGACATCATTTTCAGAGGTAAGCCATCTTATACATACTACTTATGTTGAGGTATTCATAAATTCACTCTCGTAGATTTGGAAATAATGGACAACTATGAAAAAGAGCAGGCTCATCTCATGCGAATGTGGAAAGAGTGTGAAAATGAAGACGAATTTATTGATCTAGATGATTCAGAGACAAAAGACAATATTGATAATGTAAGTATCAACAGCAATTATCCCCATATGGAACAAGAACCAGAAGAAGAGAATAGAAATTAGCAAGTTGTTATCAGACAAGTTTGTTATTACTCCGGAAAGAATGGAATAAAATGAAGTAAAGAACCCAATCACAAGAGCAGAAAACCTAATTACACATTTACAGGGAGTAAAAAATCACGCAAAGCATGCCAAGACACCAATTGAGTGCTTCCTACTATTTATTGATGGACAAATAATTGCTAACTTGGATAAGCATACTAACCAACGAATGGCAGAAAAATTTGAAGGTTGGAAGAACTCTTCACATTATGGGATACATCTGTGATAGAATTTAAGGCTGTGTTGGAGCTGATTTACCTGTTTGTTGCATTCAGACATAAAAACGTTATACTTCATTACATGCGATCGCCGTTACAAATTTATATGGGAGTCAATCTGCACAATCATTCATATATTCAATAATTATTGTTATTTAAAAAAAATGTCTACCTTATTTTGAAATTTACACATAAAAAGATACCTGGATTTCATTTTATAACTTTAGGTTCCTGAGGTTGGAAACTGGAGATGAACTTTCTGGACCCGAACACACGAACAAAAGGTCTGCATCTCACACTGCGAATTGAACCGACCATTTGAGGCCGAAGCCAGCACTGAACACAAAACTTTGGACTCTGCCTCTTAAGAAACAGGACCAGGTAGAATTAGACTGCATACACATTAAATTGCTACTATTAACTACTACTAAAATTATTTTCCATAACGTAAGACGAAGATTTCCATAAAAAGGGACACAAACAGAAAACTTTACAAATTCGACGAATAAATTTGGATTCAGACCTAAGCCGACTGTCACTTACAGCGACTCAAGTAAGAATGACGAAATTATCTTTAAAATTCATTAGCACAATCTTGGTATAAACAAAACATATTAACTGAAATATTTATTTAAAACGCAAAATATTTCAAAAGAGGCTTTGATTAAAGAATACCGACAAAATACGCATCTTGTGAAATACAAACAACTCTAAAAATGGTTTACATTATATCTAGCGACGCAAATAAGAGGAAGTTGAAAGATTCGGTCTTTTAACTAGTACAAAACGAAACAGAAATACATGGAAATCAACCTTCGTTATTTTAATATATATATGGAGGGATTTCAATTTATTACATATACGAGGGGATTTCAAAATATATATCAAAGAATTTAAAAATGCTACAATATTCTGTTCATCGTTTTAGCTTTTCATCAGTCGCTATCATAGTATTTCCATTTTTATTTAAAAGAGTTGTGTTGTGGTTTCTTTTTTGCAGCCCTGTCATTTCTTTATTTTTTTTTATATAGGTTGAATAGCTCGTTTTTGGTTTATAGGTATATAAACATACCTAATGGGGTTTAAATGGGGTAGTGATGCATATTATAAGGTGTTGCTTCCAGTTAACACCTCTAGCCTCTCCTACTCAATTCCTATTCTCACCTCCGAGAAGTGTGATCCGGATTACACGGGTAAACCCCGGTAAACCTGAGCAACCCTACTGGAGACTGGGTAACCAACCCCAGTGGAAGGTGGGGTCAGGGCTGACGAGGAAGGGAGAAATGGTCCTCCGAAAAGGGGGTTGGGCAGTGGGTTAACACCCCCTCCCGTAAAAAAATTTTACGTTACGGAAAATTCACAACAATCTGGCGGACGGTCTATTTGTCGACGACTTGGCAAACGAAATAAGGCTAATGATATTGGATTATTCACTTGGAACGTTCGTACGCTTTATAGCACAGGGGAGCTAAGATGTCTCTTAAAAATGCTAAATAAATACTCAGCAGACATTATAGCACTCCAAGAAATTAGATGGACAGGTAGCGGCAGCCTGGAGAAAAAGGACTACGCTCTATACTACAGCGGACATGAAAGCAATCACACTTTTGGCGTAGGCTTTATACTAATCAAACACGTAAAATTAACAGTCATATCTTTCCACCCAATAAGCCCAAGAATATGTAGATTGCAAATAAGGGGCAGGTTCTTTAACTAAAGTTGGGCAAGAGACAACCTACAGACCCACTATTGGTGAACACAGTCTCCATACGGTCAGTAACCAAAATTGTTTACGGCTGGTTGAACTTGCGGCATCGTTAGGAATGGTGGTAGTAAGTACGTGCTTTCCCCACAAAAACATCCATAAAGCTACATGGCAATCACCAGACGGCCAGATCAAAAATCAAATCGATCACGTACTTATAGATAGTCGACATTTCTCCGATGTACTGGACGTAAGAGCATGTAGAGGTGCTAATATAGACTCCGACCACTACCTTATAAAAGCAAAATTTAGAGCACGTATATCTAACGCAAAAAAGTGACAGCACAAAATCCACAAAATATAATATTGAGGTGCTAAAATCTGAAACTGCTAGAGCTAATTACATGACAATATTAAAGGAAGCCTTACCAACAATCGAAGAACATCTAAGTATAGAAGAACATTGGACAAAATGTAAAGAAGCTATGCACACAGCGGCTGAAACTCTATTAAAACCTATAAAGACCAAAAGAAAACAAAGATTGGTTCGATGAAGAGTGCAGACATATCAACCAACAAAAAAACGAAGAAAATAAGAGACTCCAGCAGCGCAGAACGAGATTAACTCTGGAAGATTATGAAAATCTTAGAAGACAAGAAAAGAAAATGTTTAGAAGAAAAAAGAAAGAACAATACGAACACGCTCTAAACGAAATTGTTAACCATCACAATGGAAAAGACTCACGAAAATTCTACCAACAAATAAACAGCTGCAGAAAAGAATTCAAACCCAGAATAATAGCCTGTACAGATAGGGACGGTTCTATAATTAGTAACAAAAAACAGATACTAAACAGATGGGCGGACCATTTTGAAGAACTGCTTAGCGGCAACCACGAAGATGGCGAGATTGAGGATCCCATGTTTCAAATGAATGAAGATGATCGGCAACCACCCCCCACCGAAGAAGAAATATGGGAAGCCATCGCAACACTAAAAAATAATAAAGTTCCCGGTTCGGATAATCTCCCTGCCGAACTTTTCAAAAATGGCGGCGACCCCCTCATGAAACACATGCATAAACTGATAACTGCAATCTGGCAACAGAAAGAAACACCCACAGACTGGAAGTTAGGTGTACTGTGTCCTATACACAGAAAGGGAGACATGATGGTGTGTGATAATTATAGAGGCATAACTCTACTCAATATGGCATATAAAGTGTTGTCCAACATATTGTACAAAAGACTCCTTCCCTACGCCGAACAACTAGTGGGAGGATGAGTGCGGTTTCCGTCCTAATAAATCAACAACGGACCAGATATTTACAGTGAGGCGGATCCTTGAAAAAACCCTAGGGTTCGGCGTCGACACCCACCACATATTTGTTGACTTCAAAGCCGCATACGACTCCGTTAATAGAAATAAAAGAAATAAACTCCTACTTGCTATGGTAGAATTTCGCATTCCGTTTGATCTTGTCCGGTTAACTGAACTTACACTCACAGGTGCAGGGAGCATGGTAAAAATCCAAAACGATCTCTCAAGACCCTTCCATTGCAAAAATGGACTATCGTGTCTCTTATTTAACCTAACATTAGAAAAAATAATGAGTCTCAGATTACTACGAATGGTACTATCTTTAACAAATCAGTACAAATTGTCGGATACGCAGATGACATAGACATCATACGTAGGTCCACAGAATCTCTGACTGAAGCATTTCGGTCGTTAAGAGCATCTGCACACAGAATGGGACTAAATGTAATTGTTCAAAAGACCAAATATATGTGTTGCACTAGGTCAAGCAACCCGACACCTACACGAATAATAATTGATGATCTAGAACTGGAAGCTGTTGACACCTTCATATACTTAGGGTCGCTGCTAACCAAAGATAACAACGTCAGTGAAGAAATAAAAAGAAGAATAATGCGCGCCAATAAGTGTTACTATGGCTTAAGAAGACAGATGGTCTCAAAAATGCCTAGAAAAATTAAACTGACTGTATACAAAACACTAATAAGACCAGTGCTAACATATGGTTCAGAAACTTGGACACTAACACAGAATGACCAAGAATTGCTCAAACGTTTTGAGCGAAAAATACTAAGACGAATATATGGAGGCATAAAAGGACAAGGTTTGTGGCGCAGGTGTTACAATTTTGAGTTGTATAGAAGATTTGGAGAACCTGACGTTGTAAAATTCATTAGGGTAGCACGCCTCAGATGGATAGGTCATGTAATCAGACGAGAGGAAGATGCCATAGTCAGAAAAGTTCTTGACCGAAGAGGGCCGATCGGACAACGAAGAAGAGGAAGACCGAGACTTAGGTACCAAGACAACCTAGAAAAAGATTTGAAGTCTATCGGAATTAGAGCATGGAGAAGAGTTGTCAGAGACAGGGGCGAATGGAGGATTGTTCTGAAGAATGCTTTGGCTCATAAAGGGCTGTAACGCCACTGATGATGATGATGATGAAACATACCTAATATTAATTTAAACTTTAACATGCCATAACAAAACAGTTATAGAACTTCAGTAATCTTATTCTAAATAAGGAATTGTTCATTAATGAAAATATTGAAATTTGAAAAAAAAAATGGGCGTTAATGAGGTTCAAATTTTATATTTTAATTACGAGAATATTGAATTTAAAATTTATTATATATTAATGTTTTATACGTCTCTTAGTTTGCTACAGGGATATTTATATGTTTTCAAAGAGAGCACTTACATTTATTATATCTAATCATCTTGCTGTCAAATGAGCTCTATTTCATTGATTATAAGCAACATACAATGCTCGTAATCACTATTTCTAGCCACAATAAATTTATGTCATGTTACAACAATTAATATAAATCTTTAATTCACCGCAAACGTTAGTTTGTATCAAGACATCCAAACTGTACAGGAAAAATGTTTCCCACGGAGCCCAAACCTAAAAATGTTGCTGACACGGAATTATTAAATTTTATTTATAAAATTGGAAAACTGATAGGATTTTTTCCAATAACTTTAGAAAACAGTCTAAAGTTCAGATTGCATATATTATGGTATGGAATATTCAGTGCCCTCTGTTCTGTAGCTAACATTTATATAAACGGACATTATTTCGAACTAGTAAAAGAGACTAAACGAAATACTGTCATGATGACGATGATCGTATTAGAAATAGTTGTTACGTGCTTCAGTCAGATGATCTGCTTCTTTGGCTTGTTTAAACGTCCCACATGGAAGTCATTTTTTCACCAAATACTGATATTGGAGAAACGTTTAGGAACCTGCAGAATCACCCGTACAAAAAAGTTACTAAATCTAATTTATATAATAGTTATTGCTTTATTTTTAGTCACATACCAATGGTTTTTAAACAGTTTTAGCGATTATACAATTTTAAATATAATCGGCACTTTTGAATCCAGTGTGGGAGCTATTAATATTTTTATAACTGTAATTTTGTTCCATCAAGTTGCTTGCGTGCTTGAAAGAAGAATTAAAAATATTCAAGCCCTTGTAGAGCTTTCTGTTCGGACAAAGATGCTGACTGTAAACTTGACAAAGATTAAGAACTGCTATTCAATTGTGTATGAGTTAGTTGGCATGGTTAACTACATTTTTGGTCTTTATATATTAACTATTGTTATTAACTGTTTTTATTTCTGTTTGATGTATGTTCATATGTCGATAAAGGTTCTTCTCCACGAGCCATTGTATCTTAGCGGTGCTCTTCTGTTTTATGGACCACATCTAGCTATACTACTGGTAAGTGAATGTCGCAAAAGTCAATATATTATATGAGTCAATATATAACTCTCTTAATGCATGTAAAGTCAATTTTAGAAAAGTGCAAAAAACGTATTTTGCATTATATTTGTTAATAACCAATTAACGATGTTACCGTGCCTTTAGAACATATACACCTCTAATAGTTTTTAACATATTTTAAAAAAATAGTGCAGATTCTTTAAATAAATGAAGAAAAAAGAATGCATGTTACATCAATAGTTTGGAACAAATCTTATTCACAAAGAAATTAAACAGTTATTTACATAGTACATTAAATTGGTAAATTAATATCGCAAGGTTTTAAACCACTGCAGCCAGTTTCAACATCGTTTAACACGTTCACGACGGCATTAAATTTGTCAGTAACATTTATTGACGTTACCAGATCCCTGTATCTGGTAACACTGTCTACTGTTCGGACGATACGAGACCTATGGGTCTGGTAAACATATCTATAAATAAATGGTTTCTGTGACTTTGTATTTGAAATTACCTTGAATCTAACACTGCCATCTCATAGTAAACAGTCTAATCCATTTCTGGCAGACATAGCACCAGATTCCGATGTCCGGTAAAGTATTTACGGTATAAAAAAATATACTGATACTTATGTGTACAATTTGAAATTTTTTACTTTTAAAAAATAAATAAAATGATCAATTTTTATTTGAAGTAATATTAAAGTGTACAAAAATATATAATAATTAAAATAGTAATTAATAATTAGATATGTCTATCATTAAAACAAGTTAAGCACAAAGCCAAAGTGTTTACTTTGGTCACCTTCTTGTCAGCTTCCTTACTTTTCATAGTCTGTCTCAACTTCTTGTAACAATCAACGCAATTTCGTCTACGTTTTCTACCAGGACCTTCTTCTCGTTGCAGACAATGTTTTCGTTTTGATAAGTTGGTTTCAGAAATACACTCATTTTGATTTGAAAGTTGTAATGCTAACTGTTCACGAAATGTTAGCATTGGTATCTTTTTTTCGATGTTTGTTTTATTATAGATAATCCAGCTGTTGATTATTGTAGCACCAAAGATTAGTTCGAAGACTACCTTACGATACCACTTAAGACCTTTTCATAAGGAAGAATAATAAGCTGCCATTTGGTCACTGTAATCTTCACCTTTTTTAGCTTTGTTGTAGTCTTGGATAACTTGCGGTTTAAAAATATATTCCACTGGTTCCTCCCTTGGTTTTGATCTCTTTTTCTTGCCCGTAGTGCAGAAATTTAGGGTATGCTCAGGTTTAATGGATAACATTAATACCGATCTCTTGTCTTGCCAACGGATTACCTTTATATTGTCCTTATTTTTGATGCCAATTATTTCATTTTTATTTAGTTTCTTTTGAACTATTTCCTTTGGAGTACTATTCCGATTACTTCTAAGAGTCCCACAATAGAAAGTTTGGCGATCTAATAGATCTTTTGCAAGAGGAATGCCCGAATAAAAGTTATCAGCATATAAAGTTCGTCGAGCATCTAACAAGCTGTTGATTAAGGTCAGCACAACTTTCTGAGAATGGCTTTTGTTTATCATATTGTTTTCTTTTTCACAGTAAACCATCACTTTATATGTATATCCACTGACGGTACATAGTTTATATAATTTAACGCCATATTTATGGCGTTTGTTTTTTATATATTGCATACTCAAACGACCACGCCATGGTAACATACTTTCGTCTATGACTACATTCCGTCCTGGAGTCATGATTTTCATAAATCTGTCATTAAGTTAGTCTAAAACATGTCTGATTTTGTATAATTTATCGTTGCTTTCTAGTATACCGTCATTATTTTGAAAATGTAGATACCGTAGAATTAACAAAAATCTGTCCCTAGTCATAAATGAGGAGATAAACTTATGGTTATAAAGGTCATTTTTGGACCAATATAATCGAATATTAGGGACCTTCACGAATCCCATGCAGATCACGATACTAAAGAATTTTTTAATTTCTTCTTTATTAGTCGGAACCCACTTACTGTTAGATTTTTGTTTGATACTATGTACACCAATTTCTTGTTCTGCATATCTATTGGTTTCTTAAACAATTAATTCCAAAATTTCATCTGGGACAAATAGACAAAAAATATCCAACGGGCTCATATTTTCACATTGAATATTTATTTTAGAATCTGTAGGATATTCATCAAAATCTAATTTATCTGTTTCCTGAATGTCAGTCCATACATCTTCCTCAGCATCACCTAAAAATAAAGATAATGAGAATCAAATTATAAGATTCATTTTTCTTCTTACCAATTTCTTTTTCCGATTCATAATTATCAGTTTCTATATCACTGGATACTTCTTCGTTCAAATATATGGATTCGTCCCCATCAGAAGTGTCGATATCTTCACTAGGAATGTATTCAGGATCTTCATCAGACAAGTTTTCAAATGGATCACTATCAGGTTCACTTTCAGTTTGTATCCAAGCATTTTGGTGCTTGTTTAGCACCATTTTAACCATTTTTTCGCCTCTAGACGACATTTTTATGGATTTTAATAAAAAAACAACAGACTTGTACAATGTTTACTATAACACTAATAACCAGATACGGAGTTCTGGTAAATCCCATAGCGTAAAAAATTTCTTTGTGGGACGTTACCAGGTGCTGGCATCTGGTAACTTAAAACAGAACTAAAATATAAAGCACATCATGACGATTCCGTAGGTACTTGTATCATAATATTTAGTTCATAATTAGCCATTTTATTGTTGTCGGCGCTAGCGCAAGATCTCCAAATTTCAGTGCCGGTTGAACGTAAAGTTTATACCAGACCCATGTATCTGGTAGCGGCGTGAACGTGTTAAAGAAGTCTGGTTTTCCACCCTTCGAAGGTTAACAAGATTTTCTTTAAAGAAAACCAAATCAGGATTTTCTTCCCAGGCGTTTCCATAATGTTTTTTGAGAAGAGAAATTATTGTCGATTTATCGCCTTTGAGTTTGCAGCCAATAGGAAATTGAGTAGGATTGATACGTGTCAATTTTATTCCTCTCTTAACAACAGACTTGGCTTCACCGACGTCAACACAATAATTGGGCTCACCTCGTATTAGTGCATTGGTTTTCCCTTTAGTAAGCACAAACTTTTTAGCCTTAGTAAACTGAAGGTACCATGAGGATGTTGCTTTGGTGTTTACTTCTGCTTCGTTCTTCCAGTCATACACCTGCCAATCTAAACCCAATTTTCTAATTGTCGACTTATTTGCTATAATATCTTCGTAGTCAGAAGTTTTTAAAATAATAGATTTCTTTTTTACATCTCTTTCAATCATACCGAACAACCTACCAGGTGGTATAAAAGAATGTCCCACTACGGGGAATATTATGTTAATGGTCTTTATGTTTGTGGGAGCTTTCGTCATCAACCAAACGGAAAGCATGGTCATCATTATAATATTCTTATTTTGCCCCCACATCCATCAGCAAACAAACGAATTGTATCGATTTCATTGGGAAAGTTAAACTCATTCAGTACATCCCAAACAGCTGAAGCTATCGAATTAGAATTTTTGGGAAAATCCACCTCCGTCCAAACATAAGAATAAACATTTTCTGGAACCAACTGTGCTGCTGATGATCCATGATTTACCGTAAAGTTGTAATAATTAATTTGTTGACTAAAATAACTAGCTTGATCTGGAAGCTTAGGCAAAGGCAAATTTTTCTGACGATCAAACGAAAAAACCGCTGTATTTTCTAGCGGCTGCTTTAATAAGGCAAACAATGCCTTTGCTTTAAGTATATGTATCCGTTGCTCGGTGATAATAATTTGCTTTTCTGAACTAGAAATATTTTTGTTTTTTAACTTTTCCTTGGATCTTAGGCAGGTTGAGCATAAATCAGTTTTTGGGGTGCCAAATCCGATGTTGTAATTAGAATTTATGTATGTCCTAAAAAATGCCAATTTAACATGTAGTTGGTTATCGGGAACTTTAGATTCGTATATTTTCCATAATTTTGTAAAATTAAGTTCACATGGTAAATAAACACGAGTACTGATTTTACTTCTACAGTAATGGCTCTCTATGCATTGGAGAGATTCAATGAAATGTTTTATTGCTAACTTTTTATTATCGTTTTTATTAAGGATGCGATCACCTCCTCTTGTTTTTTGTGGTATATTTCTTTTTAAAACAAAGTTTTTCATGACTCTCTTTTTATGAATGCCGTCTTACAAACACGGATTTTTTTAGCAGAAGTAGTTACATAATACAAAGTGAATATTTTTTCCTTTTACACTTTTGATCTTTTGCACTTCTGGCCTTCACAAGTTGCAATTATAAAACTATCTTGTCTACATTTTTCCTTAGAAGCATACAGTTTTCTATGAAAATCTTGAATTTCGCTCATTGTTTTTTTTTTTTTATTTCGAAAAATATGTGTCTCGACAGCTAATGGTCATTGACACAGGTACAATTTACATTCATGTTTACATGGTTAATACTTTACATTGAGTACAAATTAGTTACAATACATTTTTTATAATACATTTTGTTTTATATTAAAGTGTATAACTTTGTGTTTTTTAAAAAGTTTAATACATTTTCATAGTTGCTGCTGTTTGAGATAAGTATGTCTTTTAGGTCGTTACCAAGATTGTATTTTTTTCTGGCCGCTAGGTAGTGTTGACAGTCAAGAAGTACATGTGTTACGGAAGTCGTGCTGTTGCAGTACTGGCACAAAATCTGATTACTGGAATTCATTAGGTGTCCATGTGTAAGGCGTGTGTGCCCTATTCTCAATCTTCGAATGATAGATTTGTCCTTTCTTTTCATTGGTGGGAGCTGGTGGTAGAAAATGTTTGGTTGTAGAACGCTTAACTTGGTATTGCTTCTTTTCCAATGATCATTCCAAAGGTCCATTATTTTATGTTTGATTATTCTTTTTAAATCTGATGATGTTTGAATGTCTGTTGTTACGTTAAGAGAACATGCTTCTTTTGCTGCTTGATCGGCTTTTTCGTTACCTGGAATACCAACGTGTAATGGAACCCACAATATTGTTACTGTAATTCCATTAGTTTGAAGGCGATTACATATACTCTGGATTTCTTGAACTATTGGGTGGATAGAATGTACGTTTCTTATGGACTGCATGGAGGACAGAGAGTCCGTACAGATTGCTATGGTTTTATCATCGTTGAGTGGAGTTTTCACCGCTTGTAGTATTCCATATAGTTCAGCAGTATAAATACTGCAATTGCTGGACAGTCGAAACAAGTTGACGGTGGTTGTAGTCGTTGTAACAGCACAGCCAACACCTTCTTCAGTCTTAGATGCATCTGAGTAAAAGATCTTATCGAAGTTGCATTGATGTAGTATTTCGTAGAATCTTTGTTTGATAACGGAAGGTGATATTTCATTCTTATTATATTTGAATAATTTGATATTGAAATTTGGAAGTTTTCATATCCATGGAGGAGTTTGAGGGACCGTAAAAGGGCTGGTCGACAATAGATTGATATCTAAATAAGGAATTAACATCTGTATAGTGGACGGTACCATTCTAGAATTATTAGTAACTGGTTATTGTCTATTACAAATGAGGTTTCTTGTGGGATTTGTGGGATTGGCTGAAACTCTAGCGAAATAGAGCAGTAGAAGTTGTTGTCGTCTTAGATGAAGCGAGGGTTCGAAACATTCTACATGAATGCTTTCCACCGGACTGGATCGGAATGCTCCTAAACAGAGTCGAAGGGAAGTATTTTGGACTACATTTAGTGAACGTAGTAGTGAGTTACTTGATGACATGTAGAGAACACTACCATAGTCAAGTTTGGAGCGAATAAGAGCTCGATATATTTTTAGTAGTGTTTCCTCATCGGCTCCCCAACTATAATGAGCTAGTAATTTAAGCAGATTCATTCTTTGAAGGCAGCTACCCTTAAGTTCTCGAATGTGTGGTTTCCAGGAAAGTTTTTTATCGAAAATAATGCCAAGAAGCTTTATTTGATCTACTACTTGGAGAAAATTTCCATTCGGAGTAATGGTTGGAGATTGCGTGTTTTGTCTTCTGGTAAAATGAATAACTTTGGATTTGGATGGGGAGAAGTTAAGGCCGGATTGACTTGCCCAGTTGTTTATTTTACTTAGAGTGTTTTGTAGTAAAGTATTTGTGCTGGATGTGACCTTTCCATAACAGAATAATATTATGTCGCCAGCATATATTCCGTATTGTACAGGGTCGTTTATGAATGAACTAATATCGTTAATACTAAGGAGAAATAGTGTGCTGCTTAGGACAGATCCTTGTGGGACACCGTTTGTGGTTGTGTGCTGTGAGGAAGTTTTGCCATTAGTAATTACTTTAAAGGATCCCTCTGTGAGAAATTTTTTTATAAACGAATATATATTACCGGATAACTTGTTATGGTTTAGTTTGTTTAGTATTACAGAAATCGGTATGGAGTCAAAAGCGCTTTCGATGTCAAGGGAGATTGCAATGACTTCATTTTTGTTAGATAGCGCAGTCGCAATTGTTGATTGCAGAAGTATAAGATTGTCCGTGGTGCATCGATTTGGTCTGAAGCCTGATTCGCTCATTGTTAAAGTGGCACAATAGTACGGCTTACCTGGCTGACCGTTATGTCCACAGGTCGGGCACTCCGGTAAATGTGTCGGTAAAAAAAATATTCTAACAAATTGATATCGTTTTTATTACCTTAATCTTTTGAGCTTTTGTCTTTTACTTTCCGTCGTAATTTTCGTTCTACACATGTTCTTTGGAGTAGGTTGTATTGCAGAACTAACACTATCATTGGCTGCAGAAATTTCACTGTCTATTTGCATTTTAATAATTTTAAAAACGGGAAACTTCAAGTTAAACAAACAATTCAGTGAAACGGTCAAACCACACCAAAAAACAAACAGCATGCATGATGTCATTTCCTAACCACGTGAGTAAAATCCGATGCTGTGATTGAACGCCGTACAAATAGAGAGTTTTGCATCGCACGCATCAATGCATAAAGCGAGTTTTGCATCAAGTCATGATTTTTGGGACGGATTTTCGTGTGTTAAAAAGCTAGTTTTGCTCCAAATACTTGTGTAAAATAATAATTAAATATTGTACTAACAAGATGGCGTGCTTAACTACTTTTTTCAATTTTTGTCGATTAGCGAGTTTTGCATCTCGTGCACTCATATATAGCTACTCTTTTTATATTAAAGTTTTATATATCTAACTCTTAAAGTAAAAACATGCGTAGCACCTACAGGGTTTTTAGTGCGACATTGTTCGTTTTTTGCAACTCCTTAACGGAAACTAAATATCCGTTGCTACACTCACTTCCGTTTAAACTTCATCATCATCATTTTGGCTTTACAACCCTGTGTGGGTCCTAGCCTCCCCAAGAATTTTTCTCCAGTCGTCCCTATCCATCGCCTTCCTCCGCCAAGCACGTATTTCCATATTTCTCTTATCTTGGTCTATGTTATCTAGGAATCTTGTTCTGGGTCTTCCTCTTCTTCTTTGACCAATGGTCTATCAAGGAGCGTTTTTCTAGCTGGGTCGGTTTGCTCCATCCGCATTACATGGCCTACCCACCTCAGACGTCCTATCTTTATGTGTTTTACGATATCTGGTTCCTGGTATATCCTATAGAGTTCGAAGTTGTATCGTCTTCTCCAGACACCATTTTCATTTACCGCTCCATAGATGCGCCTTAGTATTTTTCTTTCGAAACATCCTAACATGTTTTCATTGCTTTTCGTTAAAGTCCAGGTTTCTGAACCATATGTTAAGACTGGGCGTATTATTGTTTTATAGAGTTTTACTTTTGTATTTCTTGATATAACTGTAGATTTAAAAAGCAGATTAAGCCCAAAATAGCATCTATTAGCCGTGCAAATTCTGCGGTTAATTCTGCGGTAGTGTCATTTTCAGTATTGACGAGCGTTCCCAGGTATACAAATTCGTTAACTGCTTCGATGACGTCATTTTCTATAACAAGTGGCCGTAGTGTTTGTGGTTGCGTACCTATTTTCATGTATTTTGTTTTGTTGGTGTTTATTATTAAACCCATTTTTGTAGCCGCTTGCTTTAATGCTACGTACGCCTCTCGTGCTGCGTTTTCCGTTCTCCCAACAATATTGATATCATCAGCATATGCTAAGATTTGCACAGATTTGTTATATATTGAACCGGTAGTTGTGATTTGTGACGTACGTATTACTTTTTCCAGAGCTAGATTGAATAGTATACAGGAGAGTGGGTCTCCCTGACGTAGCCCGTTATTTGTTTTAAAAGGTTCAGAGAGTTCCCCTGGATTCGTACTTTGCATTCAACTTTTTCAAGGGTTAGTTTGGTTAAACTTACCAACTGATTTGGTACTCCTAGGTCTATCATTGCTCTAAACAATTCTCTTCTATTTACAGAGTCGTAGGCTGCCTTGAAGTCTATAAATATGTGGTGCGTGTCTACACCGTATTCCAGTGTTTTCTCTAGAATTTGTCTTAGGGTTGAAATCTGATGAATTGTTGATTTACCACCTCTGAAACCAGCCTGGTATTGTCCTATTATTCGCTCTGCATATGGTGCCATACGATGGCATAGTATATTGGAGAATATTTTATACGCTGCATTTAGGAGCGTAATTCCTCGATAGTTAGAGCATTCAAAGATATCACCCTTTTTGTGTATGGTGCAAAGTATTCCAATATTCCAATCATTGGGAAGGGACTTCTGTATCCATATTTTTTTTATAAGCTGCTGTAGGGCTATTATGATATCGTGGCCACCTTCTTTATATAATTCCGCTGGGAGATTATCTATTCCGGGTGATTTGTTTCTGGCTAGTTTGTTTACAGCGTCTTTAACTTCCAGGATCGTTGGTGGATCCTCCTCCCTCTCGTCTGCTCCGCTTACCTCGCAGCTTTCGTCTTCCGGGTTTTCTTCTTCCTCTATATTAAGTATCTGGTTAAAATATTCCGTCCATCGGTTTAGTACGTCTGTTCTTGTTGTTAAGAGATCGCCATTTAAACTTCTACATTGATTTGTGTTTGCCTTAAATTCTTTTCTGTTGATGTTAACTTTCTTATAGAATGTTCTGAATTCTTTCTCTCTGTTGAGGTTTTCTATATATTGAAGTTCATTTTTTTTTAAACCGTTTTTTCCGTTTAAACTTTCTATAACCAAATTTGAAATATATCGTCCTTTAATATCAGTCGTCTCGTCAACAGGTATCTATAATGGATTATTCACAATTGCAGTTTTAATCGCTTCAACAGTAAATTGCATGTTGGAATCTACATATTTGTTTCATAGAGTCGTAGCAGAAGGAACTTGTACAAAATCGTTATTGCAGTACTTTGTTAAAAATTGTTAGAATAATGGATTATCCAATTTTGCAATTTGAATATTGCAACCAATCAGCTAACTGCAACGATCCTTAACAATTTTTTTTTTTTTTTATTAGAAAAAGATGTCGCATCCACCAAAAGGTTATTAGCGACGGGACAAAATATAAATAACAAAGTTAAACACCTACAGATTATACAAAATGTTTATGGATCCGAGATAATATACTATATTGTCACAGGAACAGTTTTGACCTAGAGCCTGTGGTAGAGCGTTTGGGATCTTGTAGCGCTGTCTTTCTTGGTCATATTTACTACAAATTGTTAAAAAGTCTTCGACTGTTAATCTGACGTTACACTGATCACATATAGGTGGATTTTTCTTTGTGAAGAGGTAGGAGTGCGTTAATCTAATATGTCCTAGACGTAAACGCGCAACCGCAATTTGTTCTCGTCTATTGCGCGACGATGGAAACCACTGAGATACATTATTTTTGATTTTATTTAAATTGGAATTAGTTTGAGACCACTCATTTTGCCACAAACACAACACTTTATTTTTAAAATAAGCTTTTAAGTCACTGGAAACACACTTGTCTATCGGCTTCGACAAATCACTTAAAATTGCCTCTCGTGCAATCCTGTCAGCTTCTTCATTTCCTGTTATTCCGACGTGTGAGGGAACCCATAAAAACTGGACGCTTCTTCCATGTTCATGAGCTTGGGAAAGCTGGTATTTTAGCAACTTTTCAAAAGGATGTTTCGGAAAAATGAGTTTTGATAGACGAGATGAAATGAATAGAGAGACGTGGCAGTTGCTCTAATAACCTGCAAAGGCTACCATAACTTACTTGTTTGTCACAAGGAAGGTAAACATTGCAAATAGATACCAAACTGGTAGATATGATTCTGTTAGCAACGGCCTCCAAATCACTGACTATTGGAATTTGTATTGCCTTGATGGATTTGTTTACTAATATTACTATATCACCGCTTGCACGACTTGCATCTGTACGGTCTTTGCGGAAACAAGTAAAATTTTTTGAATTGTACAACTGATTGGTCTTTAAGTTTGTCTCCTGTAGACAAATAATACATATCTAGAGAATATTCAGATAAAAGAAGCTGTAGCATAGGGAGACGATGGAAGAATCCATCAATGTTCCATTAAAGTATCGAGTTGAATGTTGTTAACAGATTCGGAGTTAGATGATACTGAACGATTGTCTACAGAAGAGTCACTATCTAAGTCAGAAATCTCTTTCCCTAAGTGGGTGTATAGTTTCTTTTGAAGTTTTGTAAACTTGCTTTTTGTAGATCTATCATTTGCATATTGATAGCTGCTTTGTAAAAGACGGAGTAAACCAACCATATCAGTTGTAAATTCTTTAACGACGCTAATAGTGTCGGGGGAGCCTTGGACATTATCAATCAGTAAGGACAATTGGTGGAAATTTAAAACGAATGGTGGGGTATGATTATCAATGAAATTTTCAAGAGTTTCCCGTGTAGATTGAACTTTAGATGAGCGCGGTTTTTTTGGTTTAGAGAGTTTGGGTTTTGCAAACAGATTTTTTGATGAAATTGCTGAATCTGAGGGATTCGTGTCGATCTCACCAATACTGCGTTTTATGGAAGAACTTGCGTTTTCGCAATTGCTATTAGAGTTTTCACTTAGATGATGTGGCTTTATTACATTTGGAAGTACTGGAGGTACTGAATTTGTTGTTTCAAAAAATTGTGGTGATGTATCAGTTTTATTAGAATTTTCTGCAGTTGTATCTAATGGAAAAGGAGCTGATAGATTGGAAAATATTGCTTCCGAAGTTTGTAAAAACGGTATTGCCGCTGAATGAGGTTGATTAAAAGTGTTGCTATGAGTAGGAGTATTAGTAGTTTCTTTGTTGTGGAGATTTGTAGGTGTAGGTGATATGCTCGGATTTGATAATGGATAACTTGATGACTGCTGGGTGTTTGGTACCTTGTGTAGTATACTTGTTGAAGTTGTTTGATTTGGTACTTTATTGTTTGACTCAATATGAGTTGATTCCGTTACTGAACTGGTTTTGCATTGGGATGATATGTGTCCTGTATTTTTGCAAATTAAGCAGGTGAGTGTACCTTGTGATAAAAATATGCGGTAAGGTGTTTGGTCGAAATTTATTAGAATAGAATCTGGAATTGGTGATGTTATAGGGCTTATATAAACTTGCCTCCGAAAACTTAATATGTGACTATATTCGGGAAGAGTCGAGCTAATTTTTAGAAATGTTATTGGGGAAATAAGCTTTAAACCGATATTCTGTAATTCTTCAAATAATACTTGATAAGGAATTGACGGGCAGACTCCAGACAAGACTAGTCTTTCTGCTGGAGAGACAAGTCTTCGTGCTGTTACAACTTCGCTGAATACTTCTATAGAGCCATGTTGTGTCATGAAGTTATCTACTACGGTTTTGTTTGCCAAATACATGCAAATTCTATTATGAGATAATCTAGATGAAAAAATAATATTTTTTGGGTTGATGATTGTACCCAAAGGAATGAGATAATCCTGCAGTTTAGCATTATCGATACAACTAAATACAATTGCTTGGTTCTTACTCGGAAAAGAATGTGAAGCGGCTGAAGCATAACTGTTTGTGATATTCGAACGTTGATTTACTGGACTGGTTAGATCGGAAGGTGTGTTTACATTGTGTGAAGTCATTTTAAGCTGCGGTGGCGAAGGCCTTACTCCGACTCTGGTAAATGAAAAACCAATCGCATGCTACTATAAGCTACTTAAAGCAGCTAATCTCACAAAATGATTGTACGGTAGTGTATATTTATTATTTGACGTTTTCTTTTTACAATAATAAAATAATAATTACGTATAGATGACTTACGTAGTAGTATCTAGTAGATAAACACTTTAATTTTAAGAAACTATTTTATAAAACCACTTGTTTTTATTAAAAACTAGGAGTAGGCTATCAGTACAACTTAACCGTACCTTGCCAGGGCCGGTCCTCATCTTAACAAAATTTTGTTGTTAAGAAACTTTGGTTTTATTTGTAGTTATGAGATGCTGAACCGAATATTGAGGCTTTTCTGCACGGGATTTATGCGTTGCAGTACCCAAAATGACCTAACTGTAACTACGGACAGAACAACAATTGCATTTTGTCTTTTGCTAATACAAATTCTGGTAATTTGTTATTTGTTAAGCTTTCGAGAAAATCCATATTGATTTATAATTTATGATTTTATTGAATGCCGGCAATCGGCTTATCGTGTTTTACTGTTCATATTATCATATTATGCTAATACCAATAAGGGGAATTTCCGAGGGATATTTGTACCTACCTCGCTAAATTGCATTACTTGTGTTTTCAGATATTTGTCTATATTGTAGTGTACCTGAAAATATACACTTTTATTATTGTTCTGAAGCTATTTTCTTGTGACATTTTAAAGTAATTACTATTTGAATGGGAATAAGCCACAATTAAAGGTAAAAGTACGTTTATTGACGTTTCAATTTTCACTTAGGAAATCGTTCTCAAAATACATTTTAATAAATGCATATGCACTTAATATGCATTTTTCATACTTCCCAAGCTCTAATAATTACTCTAAGATAAAAACTGCTTCTTTACCTATTGTAAAATTTACATTTTATATTTTGGTTCTCACGTCATTTTTATAAGATGTCCACGCATATCAATAAATACCAACACCTTTCTTGTTTCTTGAAAACAAATCCTTAATGGCTTAAACAATTTCTTAGTCGATATTTTAATATTTTCTAAACAACCTAAATGTACCTCTCGTCCCGTCACAAGCAACATTATTTGATTGATTTTAATTAAAGAAATTATTTGAAAGGGCTATGTTCAACACCACTATATTTAATTTGATATTTCGATAAATACTAGTCTCGTACAGTCCTTTTCAAACGCTTGTTTACATCAATAAATAGCATACAAAAAATGTTTCAAAGCAAGACTACACTCAAAACTGTTATCGACACAGAGATTATGAACTTTTTCTACAAAATCGGAAATATTTTGGGCCTATTTCCTTCAACTTTTGAGAGCAACTTTAGGTTTAAATTGCATATATTCTTCTATGGAGTATTTAGCATATTTTTGGCATTTATAGAAGTTTTGATGAATGCAATATTTTCTAAACACTGGACGTACTCTTATGCTGTTAACGTCAATTTTATTATACTTGTATTAAATGTAGTTGTTACGTGTTTTTGTCAGATTATATATTTTTTTAGTTTGTTCAAAAGACACACTTGGAAATCGATTTTTTACAAATTGTCTCTACTGGAAAAATACTTAGGAACCTCTACTATCACGTATAGAAAAATGGTATTTACAATAACTTATATAGCAATGATGGTTGTGTTTTTGCTAGCATACATTGGTTTTATAAATATTACATCAAGGAGTGGCATTTTAAATATAACCAATACTTTAGAAGCCATAATAACTTCCTCTAATATGTTCATAATAGTTTTTTTATTCCAACAAATGTCAAGCGTACTTAAAAGAAGGATCAAAAAGATTCAAGAGCTTGTAGAGATTTCTGTTGATGCAGGGATACTTACTGTTAACTTAGCAACTATTAAGTCATGTTATTCAATCGTATATGATTTGGTAGATGATATGAACAATCTTTTTGGTTACTACATAATGACAGTGGTAATTAGCTTCTTCTATTTTAGTTTGGTGTATGTCCAGGTTATTGCACAAGTAGTCCTGTGTGGAAAAATGTACCTTATTAGCTTTCTTTGGTTTTATGCCCCACAGTTGGTAATACTACTTGTAAGTATCTCAATTATAGAGTAAACAAACTGAAATTTGTATGATGTGTACGGTACAATTATCTTTTTTTTTAATCCTCCTCTATTTTTTCCTTCGTAGGGATGTGGTGGCGTCATGTAATTTTTTTTATTATTTCGGTCTAATTATCTCTCTCCTGTGCGTGTTGTTTTGATTCGGAGAATGAGTAACCAGTCATGTCCTTTATTTGGTCCGACCATCGTACTGAAGATCTTTCTCTGGATCTTTTACCCGCTGCATTACCTTCAACTATTATTCCCTCCATGCCTTATATTCTTCTAAATCCACAAGGAAAATAATTCCTGCAGCTGGCTGTATACCACGTATCACAAAAAGAGGTAAATCTTTGTAAATGGGTATATTTTATAAAAACCCTTAAAAGGGCTACATTAAAAACACGAACGTTTACGGAACAACAGTTCCATCATCAGGTTAAAATACCTAAAATAAGTATAAACCATTTAATTAAAGCAAACGTGGTTTTAAATTTTGACTAAGGTTAAAAAAGCAAAATGGTTATACTTACAGGTTACCATGCCTGAGCCACCAAAATATTTGGGTAAAAACCCTTTAAAATGTATTATGTTACCAAAGATTGTACATGATGTTGATAATATTATTTGATGTTTAATATTTTAATTAAATTTTACTTCAGGTAACATACACCCATGCTTTAAGTGAGTTTCAGTGTCCGGAGAGTAAATCTCTTCAAACGGACTTCAGCTGGTAGCTGATTGATAAGATACCCATGAACGGTGTCAAAAAGAAAATGTCAATTTTTGTTTAACTAATATTCTCTCATGGTACATTGACATTTTGTTTTTGACACCGTTCATGGGTACTCATGGGTAAAATTTAGATTTTATATTTTGGTTCTCACGCCATTTTTATAAGATGCCCACGCATATCAATAAATACCAACACATTTCTTGTGTTTCTTGAAAACAAATCCTTAATGGCTTGAACAATTTCTTAGTCGATATTTTAATATTTTCTAAACAACCTAAATGTACCTCCCGTCCCGTCACAAGCAACATTATTTGATCGATTTTAATTAAAGAAATTATTTGAAAGCGCTATGTTCAACACCACTATATTTAATTTGATATTTCGATAAATACGATTCTCGTACAGTTCTTTTCAAACGTCAATACATAGCATTTACATCAATAAATAGCATACAAAAAATGTTCCAAACCAAGACTACACTCAAAACTATTATCGACACAGAGATTATGAACTTTTTCTACAAAATCGGAAAGATTTTGGGACTATTTCCTTCAACTTTTGAGAACAACTTTAGGTTTAAATTGCATATATTCTTCTATGGAGTATTTAGCATATTTTTGGCATTTATAGAAGTTTTGCTGAATGCCATATTTTCTAAATACTGGGCAGACTCTTATGCTATTAACGTCAATTTTATTATATTTGTATTAAATGTAGTTGTTACGTGTTTTTGTCAGATTATCTATTTTTTTAGTTTGTTCAAAAGACACACTTGGAAATCGATTTTTTACAAATTGTCTCTACTGGAAAAATACTTAGGAACCTCTACTATCACGTATAGAAAAATGATATTTACAATAACTTATATAGCAATGATGGTTGTGTTTTTGCTAGCATACATTGGTTTTACAAATATTACATCAACAAGTGTTATTTTAAATATAACCAGTACTTTAGAAGCCATAATAACTTCCTCTAATATGTTCATAATAGTTTTTTTATTCCAACAAATGTCAAGCGTACTTACAAGAAGGATCAAAAAGATTCAAGAGCTTGTAGAGATTTCTGTTGATGCAGGGATACTTACTGTTAACTTAGCAACTATTAAGTCATGTTATTCAATCGTATATGATTTGGTAGATGATATAAACAATCTTTTTGGATACTACATAATGACAGTGGTAATTAGCTTCTTCTACTTTAGTTTGGTGTATGTCCAGGTTATTGCACAAGTAGTCCTGTGTGGAAAAATGTACCTTATTAACTTTCTTTGGTTTTATGCCCCACAGTTGGTAATCCTATTTGTAAGTATCTCAATTATAAAGTAAACAAACTGAAATTTGTATGATGTTTACGGTACAATTATCTTTTTTTTATCCCCCTTTTCTATTTTTTTCCTTCATAGGGATGTGGTGGCGTCATGTAATTTTTTTGACCATTTCTGTCCAATTATCTCTCTACTGTGCGTGTTGTTTTGCTTCGGAGAAAGAGTAACCAGTCATGTACTTTATTTGGTCCGACCATCGTATTGGAGATCTTTCTCTGGATCTTTTACCCGCTGCATTACCTTCAACTGTCATTCGCTCCATGCCTTCTATTCTTCTAGTTATATGTCCAAAATATCTCTGTATATTTTGGTTGATTGTTGCAATAAGTCTAGTTTTTATGTTAAGTTTTGCTAGAATTGAGTTATTTGTGCGAAGGGTGACCCATGGTATGCGCAACATTCTACGGTAGACCTAAATTTCAAATGCCATTATACGCTTTAAATCTGCTTTATTTATTGTTCAAGTTTCTGAAGCATAGTGGGCGATAAGAAATACCAATGCTCGAACAAGGCGTAATTTTTTGTTTTTTGTGATGTCAGTGTTCTTTCAAATTTTTGTGAGTTTAGCTGGTGCCGATCTGGTGATTGTGATGCGTCGAAGGATCTCCACCGTTAGTAATACCGGAGCCTAAGTAATTAAATTTTTTGACCACTTGGTAACCTGTCATGTTTCTTATCTCTGCTTGGTTGTTTCTGATTCTATCGACGATCATCACTTTGGTTTTCTGCATATTTATTTTCAAACCCTATTCCGTACCCACCGTGCCTAGCCTTTACATAATTTGTTCTAGTTCTTCTGATGATAACGCCAATATAACAGTGTCATTAGCATAACGTAGGTTTTTGATTTTTCTTCCTCCTATCGTTGCTCCACTTTGCCATTCCTCAAAAACTTGGCATAATAGGTTCACTATGAATATTGAATACAATAGGAGATATTATGCATCCCTATTTCAGATTTTAATTTGAAGTTTTTTGAAACCACATTATTAACTCTTACATTAGCAGTATTATTTACATATAGTTTTTGTAATAAATGGATTATGTTTAGGCGTACCTACCCATTTCTCAAAGTATATGCCACATTTTATCCCATTTTACGGTATCGAAGGCATTGGAATAGACAACAAAGCATGAATATATTTCTATGTTAAACTCTCAAGATTTTTAGATAATGTGACGAATATTAAAAATATGTTCTCTTGTGTCCCTACCTGGGCCGAATACGCATTGTTTTTGGGGAATTTCTGGTAAGATAATTGATTTTAGTCTTTCGTTGACGATGGTTAGAAGTACTTTGCTCGCATGTTATATCAATGCTACTGTACGGTAATTATTGCAATATGTCGGTGAACCATTTTATATATGAGAATAAACGTAAGTTTACCCCAGTCATTTGGCCAAATCCTGGTATTAAAGATCTCTTTTTTCAAATACATACTCACAATTTATAACTTGATAATGTTGCAGCCTATACAAGTTATATATTTATTTTAAACTCCTTACATTCTTTTTCTTCACCTCCACTCATTAGTTGTAATATTTTTTTTATATAATTTTAATCACAAATCATCACTGCGCGAAAAAATATTGAAAATAAGAACATAAAAATTTAATGAAAGTAACGCACTTAGATCCGTGAAATGTTCTTTTTCTACTCTCGGAGAATCGTCTGTTGGTGCATATACTCCGAGTATCACTGTCTTTTTACAGTATATCGCTCCTTAAATACAAAAGCACCACAAGTCAAAATAAGCAAATTGTACAGGAGAGGCATTTACAAAAATAATTTGGATTACTTTATGATTTTTGTATAAACTATGTGTATTAGGTAGATTTTTTTTGGTATCAAAAGATGCGTAATTAAATAGCCTATATCAAAAAAGCAATCTTAACCATAGCCCGAATGGACTGTCGAAAAAATGCAAATAAGTTAGTTTTGTATATAGACTTTGTCGTCGAGAACATTAAAACCACCATAATTAGGAAAATTTGAGTTTTATTTTCGGTTGTCAACCTTACAAAATGTCAATTTATTAAAACAAAAGGCACATACTAACTTACTACATACTAAACTTGCTAAGGGAAAACAAATAATTGTTAATTTTATAATGAGATCATCAATTAAGTCTTTAATATTACCTATAGTAGTAGATAAGAGGAATAAATTTACGTTAAAAACAAAACTTAACCTTTTAAGCAAAAACCTTTAAGAGAAACAGGGGTAACTTTATCTTAAAATAGTATTATTAGCAGTTATAGTCTTATAAAATAAGGCACTAAGGAGAAAGACACCTTCAAAATAATCATTTTCATGATCTTCACTAATCACAACCGTATGAAGCACATAAACGTGGTTCTTACAAAAATATTTTTATAAAACGTTTTCTTAAAACTACATTGAGCGTAATGCTCGTAAAGGATAAAAAAAACTTAACGAAACCATTAAAAATCAGTTAACAACAGTAACTTGTGCACTAATTTAGAGATTATCATAAAAAGATTCATAAAATCTTGGCACTACGTTTTTTTGGATTAGCTTTAGAATGCCTTGCTTCTTTGCTTCAGAAACTGTAAGCTTTTCAGTGTAAAGTTGGTTTAGAGTAAAATTATTATCAGGCACTGCCGTTGACTTCGTGCGGCGTGTTCTCAACGTAGATACCGACCTGAACTCTTCCTCTTCGTAGGAACTTTTAAAGAAAACTATGCCATTGCTTACTTTATTTGCCTTCAGAATCTTTATATCGGTCCATTTGAATTTATTGCCATCATCTCTATTGTAGTTTCCTGTACACAGAGGTTTGAGGTCAAAAAAAATTCTCATGTGTCAGTTCTTCAACAATATAAGACTTTCCAGTTTTCTTTGCTGTTTTAATCAGAGTGATATACTGGTCTGGAACGTAAATTGGAGATGATTTAAATGCTCTCGTAATGTTACGTTGGATGACAGAATGAACAGAGTCTCCTTCGTTTTGGGTGTGCCCTTTTATTAGGAACTTATGAGTAATACTCTTGATGTTTGGCAATTCTTGAGTTGCGTATTGGTACATTGCCAGCATGAATTTGTTCTTTTGTTGGCCACAGCAATTATCGCTATAGAAAGTGACATCACAAGGTTCCGTGACATTGTCATTCAATTTTCTAAGATACATTAGAACACAAATGCCAATTTCATTAATACCTCGGGCTCCTTCTCCCTCGTGCCATACAAAACAAGTTGTGTCCTTTGTACCGAGCTCGGTTACTGTGAAATTAAGTAGATTTAATTTAGACGTATAATAGAAGCTCGATAGATCACCCCGTGGACAAGGCATCACCGCTTGGAGGTCGTACACAGCCACTACGAAGGTATTACTCACAAGCTCTTTATCTCTATCTTTTTCAGCTCTAGCGAGAATCTTTTGCTTCAGGTGCTCGTCGTAAGTTTCTTGTATTAACGATTTATCTTCAGCGTTTTGGTAAGCCATGCAATCTTCGCATTGATCCTTCTTGGGCTGCCAGAAAGATAAGTTAAAATCATGTATAAATATGTTGTAGTATACTTGATATGAAACGTGTGGTCTACCTTCAGATTCACATTTGTCTACGTAATGTCGATGTAGTGCCGCGACTGTTAACCCGCCCTCAATATACTCCCGAGTCGATCGCGAGCTACAGTAATGACTTTCTATGCGGGGTATTGAATTGTTGTATGCTTTGACACTATCGGTCAGCTCTGAGTCTAGTGTCTTATGGTTGTTATGTTTTCACCTGTTATCTTTAAGATGCACAACAGTTTCGGACTGTTTTTTGAGAACGGTTCTAATCATAGTGTCTGAGATTGCAAGGGTATTCATGAAGAATACTTTACATACCCGAGTTTTTTTATTATTTCGAGTCAGATAAAATGATTGATTGTAATTTTTGCGACTGCTACCTTCACGAACGTATCTATATTTTGGTTCTACCTTGGTCATGTGATCGTGAATAAACTGTCGTTGGATTTCCAGATCACCGCACTCCCAGAACCTTTCAAAGATGTGTTTTCTTTCTTCAAACGTAAACTCTGTAAAACATTTTAATTTACATTTATCGAAACATACAGGACCCATTTTTTTGGCATCATAAACTTTCTTAGACTTGGACATAGAAGTATAGGACATACCTTTGTTTTTCAATAGCCTGCTCTGGTTTCGTTTCCATAAAAGCGGTTCTGCTTTTCTTTTACGACACCTACTGCGCAATTCATCATCAATACTAGGAGACTGCTCACCGATGCTATATGGGTGCTCGTCAACGCTAGGTGGCTGATTGTCAACTCCGGGTGATGGTGAATTAATATTAAGTAACTTCTGGTTATCCACGGCTGATTGCGGAAAGTCTTGAATGCCAGGTAACTGTGCTTGTGGTTGTTGTTCTTCATCGGAATCTGACAGGGCTTAGCGGTTTTCAAAAAATGGATCTTCATACGTAGGATCTTTGACACTATCATCGGATGAGAAATCTTTTAGGTTATTTGTAGAACTGGAGCTAGTTGAAGAACTAGAACTGGAACTGCTCGAAGAGCTAGAAGATTCACCAGAGGAAGAATCACTGTCTGAGTCTGTTTCTTTAATGACTAAAGATGGTTTATTGAATATTCTGTGATTTGGAGGCGTTGCTTGAATATCTTCGTTATTTTCAACGGAGTTCAGAATATCTTAAGATAACTGACTGTCCGGTAGAGAGCTAATGCCATTAGCATCATATTCATGATAAATAATATTGTCAGTCTAAATGTCAATTGAATCCAGTTCACTAGGTCGTATTGTTGAAGAAGATTGCTGTTTATCTCGAGGGTCATTTATTGGTGGTATCATGTCCAAAATACGTTGCGCTCTTCTTGCCATTCTGAAAATAAAAATTAATTATAAGTACCTACCTGTATCAAACAATTTACTTTCTCGTAAATAGGCGTTAGAATGTATCTATATTGGTAAGTAAAATTTAATTGGTTTTAAGATTTCTAAATTATTTTGTTTAACCCATAAGATTACTTCAAAAACTACAAAAACTTTCCGATAAAACAACAGTAAAACTAAAAATTGCTTTTTAATATATAAAATAAAATCTATTTAGAGATCACTTTCAAATACAAAGATACCATATTTCGAAATATGTAACTTTAGAATAAAGAAATAAGAAAATAATTCTAATTATTTTTTGCAAAACTAACATAATTCAAAATATGGTAGTATTACATACAAAAATAAGAGAGAATATCAAATTTATAAACGAAAAACTAACCTATTTTAAAATATTGTACTATTGCACATAAAAATGATAAGATACTTACGTGTATGTGATCTGCAATACGAATGTATTTTTGAACGTGGCACTTTTGAATATATAATTTCACCTGTCTTTTAGCAGATTTTTGGAATGTGTTAGTTTTTCATAAAAAATGCGTGCACTCGTGCCGAATGTCTGATGGCAACTGAGGATATGGTAGTTTTGCACGGAACTCAGTTACAGAAACGGTACAAAACAAAACTAACGTATGTGGGTTTACGGGTGCTTTTGATCATAAAACGACGGCTGGTTGAGCGAAATATTAAAGTTTCATCGGTTAATATGCATTTTATGCAAAAAAATCAGTTTTGATATTTTTTGGAATGTGTGACTTTTGTATTTAAGGAGCGATATGCATTTTTATTATTCTCTCGTTTATTGGTTTTCATGCTTTAACCCTGTTCTTACATTTAATTTAACAACATTTAATGGTGTTGAAGTCAAACGTTCGGTAATGTAGCTCTATAGGGTGTTGTAATATACACCGTTTATAAAGGATTTTTTTAAATAAATTTTTTGTGATACATGGTATACAGTCAGCTACAAGAATTTAGTTTCCTTGGGGATATTAACAAATTCGTTGTGCTTCTTTAAAAAAATTCCTATCCATAATGGGGGAAACAATTTTTAAAGAAAATATTTTAATGTTTTATAAACAACTTTAAATAATATTCTCTTCTCATTAAAAACAACATTATTTGATCGATTTTAATTATAGAAAATATTTGAAAGCACTATTCCTAACAACACTATATTTAATTTGATACTTCAATAAACTATATTAATGTACAATTTACTACAAACGCTCGTTTGTATCAATAAATGCGAATAGCATATAAAATGTTTCAAACCGAGACTGTAATAAGAACTGTTATCGATACAAAGCTGATGAACATTTTTTACAAAATTGGAAAGATTTTGGGACTATTTCCTTCAACTTTTGAGAACAACTTCTGGTTTAAATTACATGTATTGTTATATGCAGTTGTTAGTATATTTTTGGTATTTCTAGAAGTTTTGATAAACGTAACATGTTATTATGAAATAATCGAATACAATGAACGAACTTACATCAATTTTAATATATTTATATTAAATGCAGTTATTATGTGTTATAGTCAAATTATCTATTTTTTTAGTTTGTTTAAAATACACACTTGGAAATCTATTTTCTACAGATTGTCTCTACTGCAGAAAAGCTTAGGAATTTCTACCATAACCTATAGAGAAATAGTATTTACAGTAACTTATATAGCAGTTATGGCTTTTCTTTTGCTAACATATCAGTGGTTTATTAAAATTCCATTACGCAATATCATTCTTAATATACTTAATATTGTTAAGTCGATAATCACTGCTATTAATACGTTCATAATAGTTTTTTTGTTCCATCAAATGTCAACCGTAGTTGAAAGAAGGATCGAAATGATTCAGGCACTTGTAGAGGTTTCTGTTGATGCAGGGATACTTACTGTAAACTTAGCGATTATTAAGTCATGTTATTCCATTTTATTTAATTTAGTAGATGATATGAACAAACTTTTTGGGCAATACCTAATAACAGTGGTGGTTAGCTTTTTCTATTTTAGTTTGGTGTATGTTGATGTTGTGACAAGGGCAATCTTGCATAAAAATGTTTACTTGGTTAAAGTTCTTTGGTGTTATGCCCCACAGTTGGTAATACTACTTGTAAGTATCTTAATTATAGAGTAAACACACTAGGGATGGCGGTTTTCGACAAAACACCGGTTTTCGGTTATACCGGTTTTTTTTGCTTACGGTTTAACCTGGCGGTTATAACCGGCCAAAAAAAAACCGGTTTTTGCAAAAACCGGTTTTCGGTTTTTTTAATCCAATAGTTACAAAGTTACATTTACAATGCACTTTAGTTTGCGATACTTCATCCGACTCGATATCAATATGATCAAAATTAGAACTATCGAAAGAACATCAATATCAATATAAATAAAACACAATTTTTAATAAAACCATTTTATTCTATTAATTATTATATTTATTTGATGATTATGATTATTATGATTATTATTAAATATAATATAGCGTAAGATTAATATATACATATTGCAATAATATACAATAAAAGAATATGAAGTAATATTTTACGTAAAAAAATATAGGTTAGAAGGTTACAAATAGGTTATATTATATGAAATGGATTTAGCATTATGTTGGCCAGTATTTTTCATGAAGCCTATTAAGAAAAACTCGTTCATATAATATGTTGGTCGGTTAAGCGGCGTCTCTCATCTAACACAATATCATTCAATGATGACACAAGTCTCTCTGATGCCACCGAACTTCCGACCAACGACATGTATTTTTTTAGCTATAAAAGCCAAGCCTGGCATACAGGTTCTGTTCTGATCCCAGAATGAAAACGGATCACTTGGCAGCAAAGGCCGCTGCAGATATAGAGTCAGTTCATTTGAAAAAGAACTTTGAATCTGTGTGTCCTGAGAACTTGAACTGAAACCACTGTTCACCAACTCCAGATCGTGTGAAGACCAAAGAGGGTTTGATTTTAAACTCACTTTGGCTTCTTCATTCTGGAAGGAGCAGGAAGGAGAAAGTTTTCCGATTTCGATAAGTTACGTCCTAACTTCCGAGCCTAAATTGGATGTGACTGTCTCCGCTATATACGGATTCAGATATAGTTTTTTGAACCTCGGGTCCGTGATTGTAGCATGGCAAAGCAGGGGATTTCGTAAAAGCCTAGTGCCCCTCTCTTGAAGGCTAGTTATAAGCTTTTGATATAACTTTTGAGCTGTACTAAGGTTTGGCTTGAGGTTTCTTAAAAATCTTTCGATAATAGACACAAGGGGGATAACAAGGCTAGCAGTAATGTACTGGGAACCCGAGATCTCCTTTGTGGCCTCATCGAAAGGCGATAAAATGCTTACAATTTCAGTGATTAGTTTTATATCTGAATCAGAAATCATCCTTGGTGCTTTTTTAATTGAGGGATCTGCCAATATTGCAGCTATATATGGGGACATTAGTGTAAATCTTTTAAGCATATGGTAGACAGAATTCCATCTGGTTGTAGTCAGATGAAGAGAGCAGTAAACCAAAATTATTATACTACTGCTCAACAGAGAGCGCTAAAATAATTCAGGTTCTATTGTCAATGACTATAATGAGAGTAGAATATATTATATAATTTAAAAATATAATCCTCTAAAATACCCACCAATTTTCCTCTCCTCCCAAACCCAAAAAATTCCCCACCCCAACCATTTCAACTTATGTATAAAAAATTTTCCAGACTCTTTTAAATGGGATTTAAAAAAAATAATATCAACATAAATATTTTACTTAAAAATAAATTGAATAAAACAATTCATCTTTTATTTTTACTACAATCAAAAAAAATTATCATGTATTACTTTTAACACGTTTGTATATTTTTATAATAGGTACATTTTTAAACTCATTTAATACTTCCTGTATGTGTGTATCGTTTTGAAAACGTAGGGAAATCCTTGGAGATTCGTATTCGTAATCGGTAATTCGATATTTATAGTCAGAACACTATTTTTGGTAATCAGAAACAACCAGAAACAACCATTCACCCACTTTCAATGTCAAGAGTCAAGTGTGAAAAATAGATGATGTAAAAGATCACTTCTTATGTAAATATTATGATTACAAATACCTTTTCAACGAAATATTATAATGAAACTTAATTGTTTCTGGCTGATGAGAGTTTGCACTTTCAGTTTGCTTCTGTATTTATAAAATAAAATAAAATTTGAATTATGGTTTTGTTTGGAATAATTACTTGAAAATAATAATTATGATTGGGATCCAAAAAAATAACTAACCTAATCATAATCACCGTAAAAACCTAATAACCGGTTTTTACTTTAAAAATAAAAAACCGGTTATAACCGGGACAAAAAAACAACCGATAAAACCGGTTATTGCGAAGTAAAAAAACCGGTTTTCGGTTAAAACCGGTAGGTTCTTCCCATCTCTAAAACACACTAAAAATTATGTAGAAATTAAGGTACAATTATCTTTTTTTTTAAATACTTCTTCTCCTTTTTGTGTTAACACGACTCTATCGTTTTTATGGTCTTCTTACTGATCGTCTTCCTATTGGGAAATCGTCTGTTGCCAACTTTTGTACCCTATTTGGTATCATTCGGCTTATAAGATGATTCCATTCTATACTTCTTTTTTTATACTCACTCCTTGATGTTCTTGATCTTGCATCTACGTCGTATATCTATACTTCTGGCTCTATCCCATAGTGTCTTACCATTAATTTTTTAGTTTTTTTATCTCTGCTGTTACTAACATCTTTGTCCTCTATGTGTCATATAACATGTACATGTACATGTAACATCTTTCTGGCGCGCCTGTCATTATTGGTCTGATAACTGTTTTGTAAATTCTGCCTTTCATTTCTTTCTCGATATTTTTATTTCTCCATATTGTTTTATTCAGACATCCTGCGGCTTTGTTTGCTCTACTCACTTAATCTTTTACTTTCGTTTCAAGCCTTAGCTAGCACAAGTCCTGGGTAGGGTCGAAAACCAAAATGGTCTGCTACCGAGAATTTTTCATTTCTTACATTATTACATACATATCAAGAACGACTTGATAGCTTCCTCCTCTTCAGCTGATGCGGCAAGGCGACGTGCTCTTCCAGAGAGGTAGTGAAAATGATCAGAAATGGTCCAATAACTAAGGCCAGACCAAGGTTTTCAATTCCTGGTACGTTTTTTGAGCGTCCTTGATATCCTGTTTAAAAGCCAGGGTCAACTTAAATTCCGGGGCTGTCTTTCTTTCGTCTGCAAATAACACCCTAACGGCATTTGCGGGCACTGCAGAACCTCTAATGGCAAGTTCATTCATCTGTTTTAAGGTGGTTTGGATTAAAAGGGAGGGCCATGATTACTAAAGATAAGCTAGTTTTAAAAACTTGCAAAAAGTGAAAAAGAAAAGATGCAACACAAGGAGAAACTCACAACTGGCGAAGAGTAAAACATGTAATGATAGTAATGTAATGAGAATTTTTTTAACTGCTATGTCTTTATTTAAAGGTTCTTATTTTAATTTATTAAAAAGCACGATAACTTATATCAATTTATTTGACGAATTATACATAATTTATATAGGCGAACGTAACATTTAAATCGCGAGCGCGTCTTCAAAATCAACTGTTCCTTCAATTAAAGTTCCGTTATTATATAGGAAATCCTGTAATTCGAGAACGGCGGCTATCTCCCCAGAAGCTCAGACCGGTTTCATTTCGGTCTACCTGGACACCTCGAATCGGATGATTCATTATAATTTGGTTCTAGATCCTTCGCCGAAATTTCTACAACAAAACAGAATTAGTCCTAATATATTTACGGTTATTTTAGGCCATGATATTTATCGTAACAGTAAATAGTATAGAAATTCAAGTAAAGATAGTAAAATTATCAATTCAGCTTAACAAAATATAAATTCTGAAAATTTATTATTTTTGGAACAAACTGTATATATACATACATTACCACAAGCAGTAAAACTATTTATCCTAATAATAAATAATAAAGATAAAAATATTATGAGATATCATTAAATATAGATTTGTTACAGCAAATATATCAAAGGGCAAAAAAAAGGAAAAAACAAATATTTGAACCTAAATCATTACTGTTGAAAACAAAAAAAAACAGAATCGATATGAAAACTAAATTTAAAATATGAAATTACACATATTTGTGTATTAAAAATTGTTAGCGATAAAAATCTGCAAAATTCTATAAAAGTAAATTTCTACTTCCTGCATTCTGACTAAGAAAAGCGTGAGAAAGAATAAACAGGATTTAGCTGATTGGGCGCCATTTTTTTTCGTCTTAATCTCAAGGATACATAACAAGATCAACAGTTTGCAAGGACAAAAATGGGCCAATTATCAGCGAGAAAGAGGAAATAATGGAAAGGTGGAAGGAGCATTTTCACCAGAAAAAGAACAAAACGAAGATGAAGAGATAATTCACCACACAGCAGAACAACTAGTTGAGCAACCAACATTGGAAGAAACGATAAACGTCATAAAACATCTAAAAAATAACAAAGCACCTGGCATAGATGGAATAACTGCAGAACTGATAAAGAATGGTGGACATGCGCTATGGAGGCGTATCCACAAACTAATCGACCGCATATGGACACTAGAAGTCATCCCAGAAGATTGGAAAGTGGGAATCATACTTCCTATGTACAAAGGGGGAGACAAACGACTCTGCAAAAATTATAGGGGCATAACAGTTTTAAATGTCATCTACAAGATATTATCAGGAATTGTATATAGCCGCCTGGAATCGTTTTCAGAGGAGATTATTGGTGAATACCAATGTGGCTTCAGACCAAAGAGGTCAACTATAGACCAAATACATATGTTAAGAGGTATACATGAAAAATGTGTTGAATATAACATACCTATTTACAACTTATATATCGATTTCAAACAGGCGTTTGATGGAGTAGATCGACAAAAGATGTTAAAGCAACTATCTATGTTAGGGATACCCAATAAGTTGGTTAAACTTATACGAATGACTCTGGAGGGTTCCAAAGCTATGGTGAGAATAGATAGAGATATGACGCAGGCCTTTGATATTGAAAATGGAGTTAGACAAGGGGATGCCTTATCAACAACACTTTTTAATCTAACTTTAGAAGTTGTTGTTAGAAAACTGGATGTAAACGGCTGTATTAATACAAGATCTATGCAAATATGCGCATATGCGGATGATGTTGCCATAATAAGCCGCAACAAAAGGGTATTGAGCGAAAAAGTCATAGAACTGAAACGAGAAGCTGCTACGTTTGGTCTATATATAAATGAAAGCAAAACAAAATATATGGAGTGCACAAAATCGAATGAACATGAGAATCTGAAGGTAGACAACCATACCTACAAATATGCCTCCACTTTTCCCTACCTAGGCTCAATAATAAATGACAACAACAACATCAGTCAAGAAATACAAGCACGGATTCTTAGCGGTAATAAGTGTTTTTATGCATACAAAGACTTAATGAAAAGTAAGTTACTGAATCGTGAGTCTAAGCTGAGAATGTACAAAACAGTAATTAGACCAGTAGCCACATATGGATGTGAAACGTGGACCCTCTCAACCACTGATGAAAATCAACTGAGAATATTTGAGCGCAAAATACTAAGGAAGATATTTGGACCAACCCAATGCAGCGATAGTTCGTGGAGAATTAAAATGAACCACGAGCTGGATGAACTAATGCAGAGCGCAGATATTGTCAGATTTGTAAAATCACAAAGACTAAACTGGCTTGGTCACCTAGAAAGAATGCCAGATAATCGAGCTGTAAAAGTAGTCCAGAAATGGAAGCCCCAAGGAAACAGAACAAGAGGAAGGCCCCGTAAAAGATGGATAGACGACGTAGAGAGGGATCTTAAAACCATGAACATCAGGCAGTGGCGAAGGAAAGTATCCGACAGGGCAGAATGGAAGAACATTGTTAAGCAGGCCAAGACTCACACAGGGTTGTAGCGCCATTAGAAGAAGAAAGAAGAAGAATCTTATTAAGACCAGGGCGTTAAGTAACACCCCACTTTTGGAAGGAACGAGGGGAGAAATTCTTCGAATATCCCTAAGGATATTTAAGAAAAATGCCCACCGTTCCATCCATCAGAATGGTGCTCTGTCCGACTGCTCAGCCCTGGGTTCGTTCCATGCTCATTCTCTCTCACACCAATCCCAGAAAGGCACAGGAAATAAAAAAACTTACGAATTCATAGTAAAGGTATATATATTTATTAAATAAAAATAAACAGAATTCAAATTATTATGAATATGAAACAAAAATAAATTTTTAAACCGAGATTCAAAGATTCTGCCGGTTGCCGGTATAAAACAATTAAAGTATAAAAAAGTACCAAGCATTAGTTCATTCTGAAGGAGTCATTCAGTTCTCTAGGAAGGGTTCCGATCTTTGGGGAAGTTGGCCGTTGTCGGTGGTTGTTGATTGGGTTAAGGGGGGTTGTTGGTCTAGATTATAGCAATCATTTTTTGTCCCGAGGTTGGTAAATGGCTTTCAACTAATGGGGACGAAATTTCTAAAAGTTTCTCTGTCTTTTGCAACGTGGAATATCGTCTACAGTTATGTTTATCCAGTCTCGAATATTTCGTAGTCATGACTTCCTCTTTCTACCTATCCTCTTTTCTCCATTGTCTCTACCCTGCATGATGACCTGCAGAAGCCTATATTTATCATTCTTCAGTATGTGTCCAAGGTACGCAGTCTTGCGTCCTTTTATTTTTCTCAACAATTTTTTGTCTTGACCCATCCTTCTCAGCACTTCCGCACTGGCAGTCCATGGAATTCTCAACATTCTCTGGTATATCCAAAGTTCAAAGTCTTCAAGCTTCATAACTATTTGCGCTCTTAACGTCCATTTTTTTACCCCGTACAATCATTGAGACCAGACGTAACATTTAACAAACCTCAGTCTTAGCGCAGTATTCAGATTTTTGTCACAGAACAATTGCTTGAATTTTAAGAACGCTGCCCTTGCCATTTCTATTCGTACCCTGATCTCTTAGTCTGGATCTAATTCTGTGTTGATGTAAGCTCCCAGATATTTATATTTGCTCACTCTCTATATTTGCTGTCCACCAAGGGTTAATTGTTCATTATTTATTGGACTCCTTGATACTATCATAAATTTGGTCTTATCTGTGATGATGTCAAGTCCCATTTGAATACATTCACTATTTATTGCATCTAATAAAGTTTGTAGTTCTTTTATACTCTCAGCCATAATTACCGTGTCATCTGCAAATCTCATGGTGTTTAAGATTTCTCCACCAATTCTTATTCCCTCTATTCTTTCCCATAAAGCTTTTCTAATGACCTAGAAAACCATGTCGCCTGATTGCGATTTGTCTTCACTGGCGAATCGTGGCTTTCATAGCCCATGATTAGTAATATTATTTGTTTATTCTATCGATACCACAATGGCTATATTAGGAAATATAATGGAGTGTTTTATTCATTGCAATATAATATAATAATGTTTGTCTAAATTATATATATGGAATCATAAACAAACAAATATATAAAAAACTTGTTATTGTTGCGAAGAATAAAGGTTTTTATTGAAAATAAACAAACCAATAAAACAATCAGATAGCAGAGCCCGTTATGGTATAGATTATTTGTTTTAGTTGTAAATTGAACAAAAATAGATAAACTATCTTTTGCTTTCAAAAACGAAAACATGCCTTATGTGATGTTAACGAATGTGCAATGGGGAAAGATTATTGGTTTTGTGGAGTAAGGAATGTCTTAGAGGCACATAGCTGCAGTGGTAGGCGAAACACAGGTCATTGTGTTAAAAAACTATGCTAGGTATCAGGAGTTAGAAACGCTTAAGAATAGGCAAAGATAAAGTCGTCAAAAAGTAACAACGGCTTTCAATGATCGTTTTATTGTCCAAATAGCTAAAAGAGACCCAACACTGTCTCACCCGCGACTCCAAAAGCAGCTTTTAGAAGGTAAAGGGGTAAGTGTTTTAGTGGAAACGATAAGAAGGAAGCACAAGATTGATTGCCTAAACTGGTGTCTTCAATGCCAAAATTGGAGCATTGAAAATTAACAAAATGCTCTATTTTTGGACGAAACTATAATTTGTGTAAAATCATATTATAACCGATGAAGTCGTGTACTTACAGGGCGAAGAAGACAAGCAAGAACGGAAACAGCCAGATCTGTTCACAGACATAAAGGAGATGTTATATTCTGAGAAAGTAATATGGTCGGTGCAAAAACTCCTTTAATTTTTATTTAAATAACTTTTCACAGGTATGTTGATTTGGTTCTAGAAACTATAGTTGGAATCTGAAAAAGTGCAGTGGAAAAAAAATTAAATTTTCATGCATGACAATGCACCTCTACATACCAAGAGAGTCACTACAGACTTCCTTGAAGCAGAAGATACCACTATTCTGTAGTGGCCTGCTTGCTCACCCGACCTTAACTCTATAGAGCATTTGTGATATATGCTTAAAAAAAATAAGACCTCGCCACATAATTCACAACACACCGTACAGCTAGTACAAGCTGTTCATGAAGAAAGGAAACAACTTACCACAATAAAACCTTGACAATTTGTTTAGGAACATTCCCACGCGAATTACAGCTTGCATAAGGCCCAGGGTCAGTAACACCAACTACTAAAAAAAATAAATAAATAAAAACAATTTAAACATTATTCCTTGTAGATTGAAATTTTGTATGCTATTTACTTTATACAACAAATAATTTCAATTTTATTCTTTACGAATTTATAGGTTTCTTTATTTCTATGTATTGGTGATTAAATTGCTGAAAATAAATATTCTTTGACTTCGTAGGTTGTTTTTTTTTTTAAATTCGAATAAAATAATAAGAATTATTAGATGATTCCGTATAAGCTTGGTTGTGTGTATTCTTCTCCATTTTGAATCAGCAATGATAATGGTACTTCCTCTGTACCACCCTATACAGTACCTGGGTAGTCGCCTGGCGGAGTTTTATTCTTATACTGATAATTGTACTTATATTTTTTAATAATTACTTGATTTTAATTATATCTCACTAATCCTAATTTACTTGTATTTTAGGTATACATATTTTACATCGCCTTCTCAAGCGACAAAGTATCTAGAGCAGCTGAAAACTTAATCACAACTTGCTTTTTACTCCATCCTAATGCTGAGGATCAAGTACTAACAGAAGAACTAACTTCTTTGTCCAGGTTTATGCAAGATTTATTCCCCCAGATGTCCGTAGCAGGATGGTTTACTCTTAATAAAAGTTTCGTACTGGTTTTAATCTCCAGTCTTACTTCGTATATAATAATTATCATACAATTTGAGCTACAATGAAGAGCAATAGTGTTTTAAAAATATGTTATTTGAATAAATATATTTATAATAATGTTTAAATATATAAAATTTTTTGTATATATAAAAAATATAACTATAGTGCATAATTGTCTACAATATTAAAAGCAAAAAAAGAATGATATTAGAAATTACAACCAATCAACAATTACAATTAAAACCAACATTTAGTAGTTCCGGATATCACGTATTCTCAGGTAGCAACCGTTGGTAATCATGTACAGTCTGTCCCAAACCCTTGTTTCAGCGCGTCACTAATTTTGACGCGTCATACAGGATTTTAAGAATGTTGAAAATTATTGCATGACATTTTAGTTAAATCTGACAGTTGCAGTTTGCAGTTGCGGTTTAAATGTGAAAAGGTTTTTTTAATATAGAATAAAAACAAAAAGAGAAATCAAACGATTTCTACCTAGCGAAACCGAATTCAAATTTTTACCACTGTGTTTCCTAAAACTTGCGAAACAAACAGCTGGATAAATTACTCGGTAAGGGAATCTAAAATTGCATTCCACATGCCGTTCATCCTGGTCAAAATTCGTAGTAAATTCAGTTTCTGGTACTCCAAACGAAGTAAGTAATAAAACATAATGACGGTATTAGATTTTTGTTTTGATACAGGGCAGCGACAACCGCTTATACGTATTTCGACCTATTTAGGTCTCGTCAGATCAGTATAGCCACTGCTCTGAACCAAAACAAAAATCTCTCCCGTCCTAGACAATCGTTATCAAAATAACTATATACGGACGTAACTACGCCATCTAAAAACAAAAAGAGAAATCAAACGATTTCTACCTAGCGAAACCGAATTCAAATTTTTACCACTGTGTTTCCTAAAACTTGCAAAACAAACAGCTGGATAAATTACTCGGCAAGGGAATCTAAAATTGCATTCCACGAGAATGAAATACGTATAAGCGGTTGTCGCTGCTCTGTATCAAAACAAAAATCTAATACCGTCATTATGTTATATAAAATAAAAACTTTAACAATTCAAAATTGTTGTGTATTAATTGTGTATATAAATTTTTATTGCGCATTATATTGGAATGGCAGTTTGTCATAATTTCTATTCTATACATTTCAAGGAAAGTGCTTAATTAGCTAAGATTTACCATCTTCAATAATTCAAGTTTCACCATGCTTGTTGAAACACGTATATGTCTCCCTTTTAACCATTCTACTAAAGAGTGATTAGTAAAACTTGAATTTAGTATTTTTGGTATGAAGGGTAACATGTTGGCCTAAAATGAATAAGAAAAAATTTAAAGACGCTAGTGATATTTTAGTAGGTTATGGCAAACTATATTTTAATACAAACCTTCACTAAACATTCTGTATACACGAATTCTAATAACATGTTCATAGTTTTTGGTAAATGAACGGCAGAAACTGGTAATAAAGTTGTTCCACCTCATTTTTCTAATTAAAAATAATTTAATAATTTTAATATTAGTCTTTGTTCCTTCTCGGTATATCTCGGCATATTTAAAATATTTTTATGACAATAAATACAAAATTAACTTTTCACTGTATAATGTCTGAAAATACTAACATGGAATGACAATTATCATTTTATCAGTTGACATTGTGAAAATACTGTCACGATCGATAACATCTACGTCAAATTATATTTATGCGCATCATTGATTGGATATCTATTTAGCGTATTCTAAACTCTAACCAATTATACATCCCTAAGTAGAATTCGCTTTAATATGCAAATACCCGTAGACGATACATAATTTTCTAAGTTTTATGTATAATAATCACAGACTCACGTTTTTTTCTGTCACTTCTAGCTTAATGCGTTAATGTGAATTCGATCAACTAAGACGCACTGAAAGAAGGGTTTGGGACGGACTTTATTATGCAATAAAGGCCGTAATCCTCAACAATCCACTTAAATTATAACCTCAATGAAAATATTATCTTGTCCAATGACTAAAAAATACAAAAAGAATTTGCAATAAGTCTAAAAATGGTTGGGGAACAAATGAGTGGTAATACACGAGAGAAATGATTTGAGAAGTCTTTTTTGGCTATCAAATAATTTTAAAAATATAGACATTCGTTTAAAGGTAAATTAAAATTTTTTCTATTGCAAAATTGCTTTTACATTGTAAGTAAATATCTGAGTAATATAAATAATTAATCCTATGTACTTTTTATCTTTTAATTCGGAAATTGTGATGTTTTATAAATATTTATATTTTTTACTCGACTGTTCCTATATCATGTAAATGATCTTTCATGATAAATAAAGTATTATCATATTAGTATATAATATAATTATATTATATTAGTATATAACTTTTTCTTTTTATATGATTTTTTTTTCCAATATTAACAATAAACGAAACACAGACAGAAAAATATAAGTGCTAGTTAATGGGATGTACAAACATTAGTACTAAAATGTACTGGTTACAACAAACCTAAATAATTTATATAAATAAAAAAATTGGAGACAAATGCTTTAGGTCAATACGTACTTGAAGGCTCTTACATGCGGATAAAAATCAAACGCCTCATTTGATTGATTTTGCTGTGGTTAAGGACATCCCTAGGTCTAATATAAAAGTAACTATCATACTACGAATTATCGTCGGATTACTCACGTATACTATTTACAGTTGGAACCCAGGTCCTTATTAGAGAAATATCTCCTCACTTCATAACATACGCACAAACTGACCAAAATTCAGATCTATCCTGGACAGTCAGGTGTCCCTAGACATTCTTCTAAAAACAAAAGAAGACCTTTTCTTACTGTGTAACAATTAATTACAAATATGCAATTAGCTGCCTGGTAATCAACACCAACAATAGAAGACTAGTGTATAACAAATGAGTCAAAAAATTATGCTAAAGAGAAGGTTCAAAAAAATATGGCACAAGACTAGAGATCCCCTGCTGATAAACGTAGATTTAATAGGGCAACAAGAGAATTAAAACAAAAAAATTCCAAGACCTCAAATATCAGTCACTTTAGTACTACTTTTTAAGAAAATTTAGATTCCAATGAAGATTATTCTATGGACAAGTACAGCAAAACTGAAACAACCCAAGAAACCATGACCTTCAATTGTAAAATTGGCAATTAGTGCATAAGAGAAAGTATGTAGTTTTACAGAAGCATTTCTCTGAAGTATTTACTTCTAATCTGGTGGATTCACATGTGGAAGTAGACGTATCCTCATTGCTTAAAAGACTCTACGAAATGAGTTTGACCATTTCAAAATTAAAATGGTGTGGTTAAGTAAGCTATTAATAATTTAAATGATTTTCCATGATCTAAATTTCCAGGGTATGTCTTGACCAGAGAAAAAGTGTTAAACGAATTGCCTTTCAAATACATAAAATTTATAACGTTTATATTCAATGCCTAACCTAAACTTAGGTTACTTCTCCTATCAATAGAAACTATCTCAAATATTAATAACTCTAAAAGCGGAAAAACCTTAAAATCAAACTACATCTTACAGACCAATCAGCCTCTTAGTTAATTACGTCCAAAGTGTCCAAAAAACTATTGGTTAAAAAACTCATAACTTGGTTCAACAATCAAATTATAGACCACCAGTTTGGATTTTGGTCTTATTACTCAACAATCCAACAAGTCCTCAAAATGGTAAAATATATAAATAAAGATTTTAAAGCCAAAAGGTTCTATTCAGCGAAGTTTCTGGGCATTACGCAGGTATTTGACAATGTGTGGCATAAAGGCCTCATATTCAAGCTAAAAAGGACCTCACTGCAAAGTTTTTATGTTGTTTTTGAGTAATATTTGTCAGTTAGGTGTTATTTCTCTTCAGAAACTATTAGAAGAGAGATCACCTACAGAAGAAATGATGCTAGAAACATTTTCCGACAATATTGCAGTTCTAGCCTCATATTCTGACCCTATTTATGCCTTGCATTGTCTTCAAGCGTATCTACACAGAATATCAGATTGAATTTTGGGATTTGTATTTTGTATTTATTTTTTGGAATGTAAAATTAAAGTCACCGAAGAAAAATATATTCATGTTACATTAACAATATGAAGAGAAACCTACTCCACTGTAACTTAATCATTAATTACCTACAGCCAACGAGGTAAAATATCTTAGTATTCATTTGGATAGAAATCTCACATGGAAAAATCATATTTGGACCAAGAGATAGAAACTATTGGTCAATAGGTTGTTTATTAAGATTCTTTCTGGTAACAAATTGCTACTCTATAAGATAACACTTACGCTCATCTGGATATATGGGTTAAAACTATGGAAAGCAGTTAATTACTTCAACATCAAAATAGACAAGGAGATTCGCTGAGCCCATTAATATTTAATCTGATAATGGATGAAATCATAAAGAAAGTGCTACGCCGACGACGCCATAATAACAGCCGAAAATGAAGATGACCTACAAAGATTAATAAAAGAATTCGAAGATACGACGCTCATATACAACATGGAGATCTCAACAGAAAAAACTAAAGCGATAGTGATATATATCAGTGGAACCCAGAAGATGTAAACTAGTCGTAAATAACAAAATAATAGAACAAGTGATGGAAACTGAATACTTGGGAATAAAACTGTCAAGCTACGGAAAAGTGGAAGAAGAAGTACAAAAACAAGTGAACATGGCAAACAGAGCAGCAGGATGTCTCAACAACACAATCTGGAGAAACAAATACCTCACAACGGAAACGAAAACCAGGATAAATAAATCAACAATAAGACCGATAATGACGTACACAGCGTAAACAAGAGCAGATACGACAAAAACACAAAGACTACTGGAAACAACAGAAATGAAAGTCTTACGAAAAATAACAAACCAAACTCTAAGAGACAGAGTAAGAAGTGAGGAAATACGAGCGAGATGTGGTATAGAGGAAATAAACGCGTGGACCAAAAGAAGAAAAGTGGAATGGAATCAACACATCGAAAGAATGACAGAAAATAGAATAGTACGAATAGCAAGAGACAAATGGCCAAATGGAAGAAGATCATTGGGACGACCGAGGAAAAGATGGTCAGACAACGTCAATTGAGGCTAAAACCCGAAGTAAAAAACAGGAATCTTGCCTATTTATAAAGTAGGAAGAAGAAGAAGAAGAACATCAAAATCATTCAACACTTCTAATCAAAAATCCTCCAAACTGTTACCAATGTATCGTGGTACATTAACAACTGAATTATTAATTGTGACCTTAAAATCAATATGGTACAGCAACTCATTAACATATAACTTTGTAAGAATTGTTCTTTGATTTTACTAGTAAGTAAAATCCTTCTTGTGTTTAGTTAATGTCACTACTTTTGTTAATACTTAATAGATTTCAAGATATTTTAAATAAAAAAAAACAACTAGTCTTTATCTTGAGATTCCTGATTCGGTAATTAACCAAAAAAGTAAAAAGAAAAGTCAGCTCCTGAGTTAAGTGCATTTTCAGCGACAAAGACACTATAAATCGCAGTCAGTACAATTTTTTGTTTTCAAAATATTGCAAAAATTTGCTTTAAAACAAAGGAGTGAGTTTACAGCAGCAACTCGTTTTAATAATAGCTTTTGTAAACAAATATCTAATAACAATAATTCGAAAGACACACACTCGTAGAAATGGCACCACTAACAGCAGAGCCACCAGAGGCAGAGATTGCAATCTCAAAACTAATTACCGTGATGCATGGTATTAGTTGGAGACGATTTCCGACCAAGTGGTTCATCGTAAATAATAAATCCAGTGGCGTGGCATCTCTACGTTTATTGGAACCGACGGGGCGTCAGATTTTTAAAAGACAACAATATGGTGACACATGCATATTAAGTCAGGTACCACCTATTATTCTGTAAATCTCTTGAGGCTTTTTGACAATATTACTAGATGATCTTTGTCGTGATTTGTAATGCACCGTCGATATTTATTCATTACACAGCCGAACAAAAAAAAATTTTGTCTTGCTGCCGAAAAAAAATCAACTGATTTTGGTTAATTCGTCTGTGCTGATTCCAAAAATACAAACCTTTTCTTTGTATCAGCTCTAGTTTTCGAGATATAACATACTCATCAAATACTTAAATATTCTAACATTTCTTTATATTCCACCACTATAACTGCAATATGTTTATAAACCAACTTAACAAATTCTAATACAAATACATACATACATACATACATAGTGACGTCTACTACACCTAAAGTGTACTTCTAGAAAATGTCCATAACTTGAAATTAGGGCTAATTGCTTTTTAACTATTGGCCGATAAGTAAATAGTATTTTCTCTGAAACGGCCTTAATAAAGTCCTATAAAGTCAACTGCGTTCTATTGTAAAATTTAGTTTGAACTTGAGTTTCATTGCAAGAGTTTGTTTTTAAAAACTGAAAACCATGGCTTCTACAAGCAGGCGTTGTTGTGTGAATAACCCGGACGTTTTTTGCTACATATGTGGTACATATGTGTGCTACATATATGTAGAAAACCAGTTTGTGATTTTATAAAAGGGCATATCAAGCTTATTTTGGTGTTCATTTAGGAGATCAAGATAAATCCTGGGCTCCACATGGAGTGTGCAAAACTTGCGACAGTGGACCAAAGGACAACGAAAATGTTTAAAGTTTGGTGTACCAATGGTATGGAGGGAACTAAAAAATCATTTTGATGATTGTTATTTCGGTCTTGTGAATATAAAGGGCATTAATCGTAACAGTCGACATACGGGGACATATCCTAACCTGGATTCAGCAATAAGACCAATTCCACATCAGCTTGCACAGATACCCATTCCAATATTTATCTGTCTACCTACGTTACCAGAATATAATGTCGAAACGTTATCTGACGAACTACAGACTAATAGATTTAAGGAAGACGACAGTGATTTTGAAGAGGAGTCAACACGCCCTGAACTCTTTACTCAGGAAGAGCTAAGTGATCTTATCAGAGATTTGAACCTTCCAAAGTATTCTTCCTAATTGCTTGTAATTGCTTTTTTTTGTAATAATATTAAAGGACTGTTAGACAAAATGGGTGTATCGGAATATACACCAGATCACTGGCGTCTTTTTATCGACATTTCCAAACGAAGTTTAAAGTGTGTCCTTTTACATAATGGCAACAAATATGGAAGTATACCAATTGGGCATTCTACAAAAATGAAAGAAGAATATAAAACAATTTCGCTGGTGCTAAAACACATGAAGTATGACCAACATCAGTTGGTGATCTGTGTTGATTTTAAGATGGTGAACTTTCTCCTGGGACAACCAGGTGGCTATACAAAATATCCTTGTCTCCTGTGTCTTTGGGATAGCAAGGCTAAGGACCAACACTGGAGTAGAAGAAAATGGCATCCCAGAGATGCTTTAGTTCAAGGAGAAGCTAATGTAGTTAACGAAGCATTGGTAGACCGAGAGAAAATAATATTACCTTCGTTACATATTAAAATAGGGCTGATGAAACAATTTGTAAAGGCACTAGACCAGAATCGTCCTTGTTTTGAATACTTGTCCAGCAAATTTTCTGCACTAAGTAAAGCAAAAATTAAAATCTGGAATATTTGATGGGCCTCAGATACGACAACTTATAAAAGATTCGCATTTTACAGAATCGATTACTGAAATTAAATGTAATGCAGGGTGCTCTTTTGTGAAAGCTGTGCAAAATTTTCTTGGAAACAATAAATCGGAAAATTACCGGGATATAGTGGAAGAAATGCTCAAAATTACACGGTTGTCATATGAGTATTAATATTCATTACCTCCACAACCACTTAGATCGTTTCCCAGAAAATCTTGGTGACCTCAGTGAGGAACAAGGGGAACGCTTCCACCAAGATATCAAAACTATGGAAGAGAGGTATCAGGGAAGATGGGACACTCACATGATGGCAGATTACTGTTGGAATCTTCAAAGGGACCGTCCTTTTAAAGCCTTTACAAGAAAATCATATAAAACGAAGTTTTTAGGTGACGCTGAATAACAGATTTGTGCTGCGATGCTGGTTAGGTTACATGAAAACTTAAGTTTTTTTGGCAGATATGTGTGATGATTTTTGTAAGTACATTATTGTACAATAAATATCTTACTTTCCATTAGTGTTTTGTTTATTTAATTGGTAGCGGAACTACATTATATGTAGCTAGTGCTGCGTTAAAATTACTCTATATGTTAGAAATGTGATCTGTTGTATTTCCTGAAAACGATCTGATGGAACAAATCTGGTGGCATTTTTGGATTCAGCAGACCCAAATTACCTAGAAACAGTAAAAAAATTTCAGGCAGCAAACTGTGTGTTTACCAGTGTTATTTGTTGTACATGGTATATGTAGATCATTATGTAGAGTGTGAATTGGGACAGGACAAATGGCATTGGTTTTCAGTTTAAGCATTCTGACTGAAATAGATACACTTTTGATAATAGCAATATCTAGTTTTGATCAAAAGCATTGTAGGCTGCATTAACATATATGGATCTGGGATTTGCTGTTATTTTAATTACTGTGTTTGCTTTTTGTTTTAAAAAAAAATAAATTTTAGCCCATCTATCTGATTTTTATTAATATGCAGGGTAGATAATATTTTGGTGCCAGTGTGTTTAGTTAAATGATTCTCTGATATTAAGAGTACATCTGTTTTTACTCATATTGTTTTTTTATTTGACATCCCAATATATTTACAATCTGTAATATAATTCTTCTTCTTGTGGTGCCTATCCGTTACGGATGTTGGCTACTGGCCTGGCAATTCTAACTTTATTGACCGCAGCTCGAAATAGTCCTGGAGTGGTCAAGAAAAACCGTTTTCGTAAGTTCTGGAGCCAAGATATTCTTCTTCTTCCTAGTCCCTCCTTTCCGTAGACCATTCTTTGTAATATAAGTTGCAACAGGTTATATCTATGATCGTTTCTCATTATATGTTCAAGATATTCTAGCTTGCGCTGTTTCACTGTGGATATAATTTCACATGTTTTATCCATACGACGTAGAACCTCAATGTTTGTTATTCGATCCACCCAGGAGATTCTCAGTATCAATCTATAACACCACATCTTAAACGCCTCTAGTTTTTCCATGGATGCCTCGGTTAGTGTCCATGATTCAACCCCATAGAGCAACACTGTAAACACGTAACATTTCAATAAACGGATTTTTCTTTTTAAGGGTAGGTCGTGCCTCTTAAATATCTTGCTCATTCTGACAAATGCTGACCTGGCTTTTTCAATTCTTTGTTTTATCTCAACTGAGTGGTCCCATTGGTCGTTTATGCTGGTTTCTACATAGTAGTAACGGGGCACTTGGAGTATTTGCTGCTGATCTACCAGTGATTGACTAGGTGGAATATGCTTTTTACGGATGACCATGTACTTTGTTTTCTTGATGTTAAAATCGAGCCCGTATTCTTGACTGATTCTCCACAACTGCGTTACTAGTGTCTGTAAACCTTCTAAACTGTCTGCAAAGAGGATGGTGTCGTCTGTATATCTGATGTTATTCAGGCGCTCACCATTTATGAGAATACCCTCTTCGATATGCTCTTAAGCCTGGCTCATGACGTGTTCCGAATAGACGTTAAATAATAGGGGAGAGAGTATGCAGCCCTGTCGTACTCCTCTCTGTAGTAATATTAGTATTGTAATATAATTACAATAAATAAATTGTTTATACAATATTTAACAATATTTAAAGACATGTAGTGTAGAAAATTGCCAATTGACAATTTCCTGAGTATTCTTGACACTGGAATAATGTAAGGTATGTCTTAGGGTTTGGTTGGGCTTCTGTTTTTAGATTCTATTGGACTTCTACAACTAGTTTATAGTTAGCAGATCAGCCAGGGTCTTTTGTTTGAGCTTTCCTCCGATTGGTTGTATCAATAAATTTTGGGCTAGATTATTGGGGTAATCTGTTAGTCTTTGTTGATATCGTTGGCAAAGTTTGGTAACTTCTTCGTTTATAGCAGTTATTTTAGCTCTCGTGCGATTGTCTTGTTTTAAATGTACATTATTATCATTTGGAAGATTTTCTATTAAAATCTTTTAAAAATGTCGATACTAGATCTAGCTGCTGTTCCTTATAGCTACACTTGGGTTTTAGAATAACTTTATACGTTAAATCTTGAATTTTGTTGTCGATGGACAGTTTTGACTTTTGCTCCATTAACCAGTATAGTTTTCTGAGTTGTTTTTGTTTGGTAATGATGTGTATTCTCTATGTGAGCCTACGATCCAAATTGACTCCCAAGTATTTTATGTCGCCTTTCAGTGGCAAAAGTTGACCGTTTAACGATACCGGGGGACACTTTCTCTTGCGGTTTGTACATGTTACTTGGGCAGATTTTGTCTCATTGACTTGTAAACGCCACATTTTTAGTCAAGTTTGTATAAAATTTACTGCAATTAATAAACAAAAGACATTTCACTCTGTGTGATACAACGGCTGAAATTTATGAGAAGAATTTACTGCTGTTTTATCTGTATAAGTTGCTGTTGTGACTTCTGGTGATGTAGGTAAATCCACAGTAAATATAAGGTAGAGCACTGGACCAAGGAGAATGCCTTAAAATAATCTAGCCATAATTGGGTACAGTCTGGTATACTCATCATAACTGATGTTTAACAGGGTAATAGCGGTCTTGCAAATGGGACCCTAGGATTCATGTTTAAAAAATTATTATTTTTAAAGCATTTTAATATCATTGGAATGTTATGCAACTTTTATTGACTGTCTATTCTTGTACACAGCTAATAGAAAAATATGCTTATTAATACATCGACGTAAGTAAAGACAATATTAAAAATATGTGAAAGATTGGACAGCCATAAATAAAAGAATAATCAGTGTAGACATGATAATAAAAAAAGATTTAAAGTCATAATAGGAGTATATGCCCTCACTAATGACAATCAAGGAGAACAAGAAAATTAGTTTGAAGAAATTCTACAAGAAACACTAGACAACGTAAGCAGTCGAAAAGAAATGTAGCAGATGTTTTACGGCGCGACACTTATTCGCTGGAGCAACTCTGTATAATGTCCAACAGTAATATGTCAGCCCACAAGGACTTCATTTACCTTGGTAGCGCTTTTACTTATCTACAATGTCTTGGTGAAACCGGTCTTTATGTTCATCACTTAAGCATCTAAATTTTCTGAAAAGAAATTCATATGAACATCCAGGTCGTGAACTTTTTAGAGACATGTCACATCCTATTTCTCTGTAGGCAGTAAGTAATTCAGTTGTAATATTCTTGTAATTATAAGCTAATTCTTGAAATAGTGGATTATTTTCTATTTCCCTTTCTAATTGTATTTCACCAGACATAACCTTAAAACTGTCAAGTTCGTCTTCGTCTACACTCGTCTCAAGTTTTTGGTAGTTTTGGGATGGAACGATTTTTGCTGTGTTTGAAAGGACAGAATAGCTAGTGGTAAATAGGGATACTGCACAGTATTCTTGGTCTTTGGTCCTATGCTCTGAATAGCACCTTCTTCACGAAGGTGAAACAAAAATAACAATCTATAACATGGGCTGTAGGTTCTCTCCATATCGTTGGTACAGCAAAGCGCATTCGACATTCTGTAGCTTTTAACCAAGCTGTTAATATTGTTACACAAGTATTACAAAATATATGAGGGGCTCATAAATTATCTTGATGTCCTACTTTAACTCCAAAATAACACTTAACTACGTTTCACGTCACTACAATAGGATATGTACTAACTTCATACGCCGATAAAAATGTCTAAAATCGGATAAATTGTGTACATCTTGCATATAATAGAAATAAACAGATGGAACTTGTCATTTGGAATTTTGGAATTTTGGAATAACAGAGATATTTGTCCTGCGAGGACAAAAATTGGTGGGTGATACACACATTTTGTTTTTAATTTTGATTTTCGACTGCCCAAACATATTGAAAATACCAAAAAAATCTCTGTCACAAAATATATGTTGACCAGTGTTATTGTTGTGTGATGTGAAAATTGTTGATAATAATATTGACTTGTTATTATAGAGAATTAACTAAAGTTTAAATGAATTTTAATTTTTGGTGAAGGAACTTCGTTGGCGCAGCCGCCATATTTGAGAATATTTTTGAGTGCCATGGATTTTTTGCTGTTTTTTTCAGCCAAAAGCATGACTGTTGCCTAAAATACCGCGGCTAAGTAAGTCAACCCTTAATTTTTAAAAGTCATTAGTCTAGCAACAAATTTGGCGTTTATACTCTTTTCACATAATTCTTAAATATGCTTTTTTGAAAACGATTTCTGGAGTGGAAATCGAAACTTCAAATTAAATATTAGTAAAAAATGTAATTTTCATAACAATCAGTGATGCCATAATCCCATATGAACACAATATTTAAGGAAGATAATATTTTATGAAACTATTGTTTCGAAACTATCTTACCGGTTTTTTTATAATTATATTAATACTAAGAAGAAAATCAAGAATCATGTCCTTTTGTCTTTCCATATGAGTGCGGTAAAAAAGCATATTTAATCTTGATCCAGTCATTTTTATATACCTTGTTTTAAAAAGTTATAAAAAACGTTGGAATCCGTAGACTTTTATATATAAATATGCCATTTTTAAACATAAATTTAAATGACTCACTCAATCCTAGAATAGTCCAAAAGCTTTATTTTTAATGGAACAGCCTGTATGTATCTAAAATCTCCGTAACAAACTGATTTCAATGAACTGTATCATGTAGGGTCTGTTAATAATATTACCAGGGGAAATTAAAAATTATAAAGTATGGAAACCACTTATGGAATAAAATTGTTTGTATCCCTATTTTAAAGTTTATAAAAAACGCTGAGACACGCCAAACTTTTTAAACATAAATTTAAATGTACAGGTTCTTCCACGAAAGCCTAGCATAGTCCAGACACAGTGATTAAAGAATCAGGCGGGCTGTCACCCAGGCACTACGGTTTCAGAAAAAACAGGAGCACGGTGGAAAGATGTAATGAAGTCTCTACAAGAGAGAAGGTGTCCGAGGTACTTCATGAATTTGGCCTCCGACTATCTGTTAGCAAGGAAAATTGTGGTAGAAAAAGGGGTAGTGGTTGACGTGACGCGTGGGTACGCTGTGGAACTTGGCATATGATGGGGTTGTGAGCCAATAATACGGAAAGGGTATATCCCCTTTTGCATTTGACGGTATTTGAGGGTATAACCCTTCAATCGCAAGACAGGAAGGACCTTAACTTTGGTGCACAATATACATGCGACCAAGTCGAGGACTGGATGAAAATGCATGAGCTAGAACTGGATGCAGATAAGACGGAGTCTATAGTTCTCAAGGAACCAAGAAAAGGGGACCGAATAACATTCAAATGTACAGGAAAAAAAGTAGTTCATCGGAGAACATCGGAGAACCCAAAACTGAGAAGAGAAGGGGCCCTTCATTCTGTTGTGCAATCGATTGTCCTCTACGCTGCGCCTGTCTAGAGTACTGCAGTTTTAACAAAAGCGTACAGAAAGCAGCTCACACGAGCAGATAGAAAGAGTCTATTGAGAATGGCATGTGCATGCAGAGGCGTTGCAGTCTGCCGAGGCGTTGGAAGTGGTTGGTACCTAATCTGAGAAGATGGATAGATTTTGGGCACCGGCATTTGGATAACTTCCTGACGCAGATGCTCACAGGACATGGTTGCTTTAAGGCATACCTTTACAAATTTGGAAAGGGAGAAAATAACAAATGCCTGTACCGTGAAATATCGGACACTATCCTACACACTTTATTGTTATGCGATAGATGGATACATGAGAGGTGCCTGCTTGAGAGAGGGCTAGATAAAATTGTGTGAATAGGAAGAAGAATTCAGGTGGAAGAGATGCTTAGGTCGTCAGAACGGTGAAGAGCAGTTCAGAAACATGTGAGGAGAACATTGGAGAGAAAGGAACAAGAAAAGGTAGGGTGCTCAGGTGTAAGCAAGAACATAGGGCAGAATGAGAAGGGGCGGGATTGAACATGAACAGGTAGGAACAAAGGGAGAGAAGAATTTATTCGTAGTGAGAAAATGCTAAAATGCGTAAGAATTCTGCTTGAATGAGGGATCGGGTGAATGACGTGCCGATGTTGCTTCCCAATTAGGGCGATCGGGCCGGTAATTCACCGCTGTGAAGGCTGTCTGTTAACAGGTAGGTCTCTGGCATTGACGACGATGGTGTCCGAACAACCACTTCGTGCGGTGTCTAATATTTATAAGCTATTATTAATATGTAGGGTATATTATAAATACTACAACGTGAAATTTTAATGTTATGTAAAATTTTAAAAAAATTAAATATAAAACCCAATATATTGATACTTACTTTAGAAAATCATTCTATAAAAAAAGCAGTATCTAAAGTATGATATAGTATTAAATATGGCAATTTTGTTAATTTTTATAATAGACTCTACATAATATACTTTTATAAGATAGGGTTGTTAAGTGGCTTCTAAAAACATAAGCAGGGTGTTTACTTAAAACAAAAAATGATGGACTATGTTGAACTTGCGTAAATTTAAATTTAAAAATTGACATATCCCAGGGTTTTTTATATTTTTTAAAATAAGGACACAATAGTTATTTATGTACCAGGGGTATTAAATAGAAGTTTATGCCCAGAGGGCGACGATGGTACAAACCCGAGGGCCACTGGCCCAACGGTTTGTAAGTCGCCCGAGGGCATATACATCTACTAATACCTGCGGTCCATACAAAATTTTATGTCATACAAGTTTGTTATTGCATCTACAAACCAATATGTTTTAAATAATCAAGAAATTGGATTTAATTTTGACAATATATTTATTACTAGACATTCTATCGTCTGTTATGTTGCTACGCTGCAGAAATGTTATTATCTTTTTGTTTTTATCTTTAGGCCCATGCGGGACATAAAGTACACTATTACGTAGTTGGTAACTAAGCAATAAAAACACAATAATAAACTAGTATGACATAAACAATTTTATTCCATAAATAGTGTCCACACTTTATAAGTTTAAAATTCACCCTGTATCATTTATATTAAACCCCACAGAACATAAATTACTGAAAACAATTTGTTAAGCAGCTTTTAAAAATACGAAAATATACAGAGTGTTCCATTAAACATAAAATTTATGGACTAGGATTATATGAATCCCACTGTACATTTAAATTGATGTTTAAAAAGCGCACATTCAAATATAAAAGTTAACGGGTCTCAACATTTTTTATAATTTTTTAAAACAAGGACAGAAAAATTTTTATTGCATAAGTGGTTTCCACTTAATATGTGTGTATAATGTAATCAGACATAAATCTATTTAGTTGAATTAACGAAAGGATTAGAGCTTCTTGCTTTATCAAATCTAGGATATTTTTTGAATATATCAGTCAATATTAAATAATATGTTTAGTTTCTCAATAATTCGCTGTTAATTTTTCTTGTCTCCTGCTTGAACGTAAGCCCCTGCACCAACTCTAACTCCACGTTTACCTACCAGTCATGCGGTTCTCATAAGCTCTGAGTTTATGGCGGACTCGGATGCTTTCTGGATCTCAAACGTGCTCATGTGCCTCTGTCTGCCGCTACCGCTCGATCCTGCTATCCCGAAGCTTCTGCAGATTTGGCGGCAACGCCATCGGGGCCAGATTTACGGGGAGGTTTATAACTTTCGGGAGAAGATAGCGACCGTGCGATAAGTTATTGCAATGGATGGGGGAAAAGGGGTTTAAACGGTCTTTGGGTGAGTGAGAGGTGGTACAGGATTAATATTATTTAGAGTAATAGCTATGATAGCTATCTGCTTAATAACTCAATACACAGCAACTTTTTTAAACTGTTTATCTGCTAGAGATAATAGCAGCACTAATTGCTCACTACAAATGACAACAAAAGGTTTAAAAAACCATGATTTATGATACACCAGTGAAACTTGAAGATAATAGCTGGGCTAGAAGTCACTAAAAGATGGCGGACAGATACGCTACATATTTAAAGAATACAATAAAACCGCATGTAGATCAAGATAATGATCAGTAATGGACACAGTCTAATCAGACAGATAAGAAAATTTAACTATCTTTGCCAAAGAAAATTGCTGATGATTTAAAAGAAAATAAATAAATTGGTAAATTTATTTAAACAGCAGAGCAATAAAAGCAGAGGAACAAGCTGGTTTTAGAACTGGGCGATCCACAGTAGACCACCTGTACTCTATTACGCAAGTTATTGAAAAAAAAAACAGCCGTCAATAAAGAAGTTCACCTGATGTACGTAGACTTACAAAAAGCATATGACAGTGTACCCCTAAGTAAACTATGGTCAACCCTACAGCAAACCAACATTAAGCATGGTCTTATCAAAGCAGTCCAAAGTCTGTATAATGAAACGACTGCAAAAATTAAAACTGGATCAAGGATTTAAGGTCACGAAAGGACTAAAGCAGGGTTGCTGTATTTCACCTACCCTTTTCAAAATTTATCTGGAACAAGCACTCAAGCTGTGGAAAATAAAATGTAATGGCATGGGAATTCCTTTCAATGACGAGACTACACTGTACACCTTATGTTTCGCTGATGACCAAATACTGATTGCTCAGGATCATGACGACTTGAGTTACATGACTCGGAAGCTAATAGAAGAATATAACAAATAAGGTCTCGAAGTCACCATTAAGAAAACTGAAGCCATGTGTATTGGAGAGACAAAACAGTCCATTATATTAGACGATGGGGTAGAAATTAGAAACTGTGATGAATACAAGTACCTGGGTATGAAGATAACTCAAGATGGAACACTCGATGCTGCTATAAAAGACAGAAACATACAGGGAGAAAAGCCATATCCATGATGAACGGAATTCTGTGGGACCAAACAATATCTAAAGCGAACAAACAACTCATATACAACACCATACATAAAAGTGTAATCACATATGGCAGCGAAGTTTGGCAAATGAAACAAAGAACAGAGAAACTGTTACTAGCAACAGAAATGGACTTCTGGAGAAGAGCAGCAGGAAAATCAAGAAGAGATCGGATACCAAATGAGAGAATACGTGAAATGATGGGAGTCAAGCATACAATAGTTGGTGACATAAAAACAAAACAGTTAATATGGTACGGCCATGTACAGAGAATGCCAGATGACAGGATTCCAAAACAGATTTTGACGTGGACACCACAAGGGAGAAGGAAAAGAGGAAGGCCGAGAAAAAGCTGGAGAGAGGGAATTGAAAAAGAACTAGAGGAAAGAGAAATCCCTCCAGGCCTATGGCTGAATAGAGAAGAATGGCGGTTAGGAGTCGGAAGGCGTCGGAGAACGCTGTAAACCGATAGTAGTAGTAGTAAGTAAATTTTATAATATATTTTCAGGTAACCCAAACTACTAATGTGGGCATATTTCACATAACATGAATATGAATACATGTCAATTTAAAGATTATGAAATCCAAAGAAATGTGGGCTAAACAGCCACTTGCAAGAAAGTTTGGTGTTGGCAAAATTTTGCGTTACTTTAGCGACCAGAATGCGCGTCAGACTGACGATATCCAGACATCAACAAGACGTACAATTGCAATTCTGTACAATTGCAATCAGTTCGGTATAAAACAATAAATTTGTTCGTTAAAGTGTCCATCCACAAAAAGACGATAAAGTTTAGTTTTAAAAGGGTTTTGTTACTGTTTATAATAAAGCCAGTTTTACAGTCCACAGTTTTTTTGCCTATAATATAAGATGCCAATAGACTAAACTAAACAGTTGCAGAAATTTCACAAGATTCTGAAAATAGAAAAAATCTATGATAAGAATCTATCGTAGGTGGGAAGAAAAAAACTGGAAAAAGTAATCATAAATAAAATTTTCAATAACAATATGAAATACTGCATACTATATGAAGGCAAACAATAAAACTTAAAGCCAATCGATGTGTTTAAATTATTTTTTCATGAAAAATTTATGGACAATCTTTGTAAAGAAACGGTAAAGGACGTTGCACAAAAATCCTGCCATTTTTCTTTGTCCGTTCGATTTATATAAATACTTTGGTATCCTTATTCTTTCTGGATATCACTCATTGTCCTCTAGAATGTATTGGGAATGTCACTATCACTCGTATCTAGTTAGTAATACTATGAGACAGATTTATACGTTGTACCAACAAACCAATAAAGTGTTCAAAGTCTTCTTCCTTCTTGTATGTAGGCTTTAAATCCTGTTTCTTCTTCAATATTAGCCCCTAAATTGTTTAAATTATCGCACCATCTTTTTCTTGGTCTGCCAAAACTTCTTCCATGTGGTGACTTATATCGTTCTATTCTTATTATTCTATTCTCTACCATTCTACTAATGTGTTCGTTCCACACTCCTCTTCTTGTTTTGTTACTCATCCATTTATGTCTTCTTTATTACATGCTCTTCTTAAATTTTCGCTTTTCTCCGCATCCAATAGACTTTTTTCTGATATCTTTCGAAGTATTTTCATCTCTGTTATTTTTAGTAGTTGTCTCGTTTTAGATGTATCAGGTATAATCTTATCTCCGATGTGTATGTTAATATAGGTCTAATTGCTGCTTTAAAGATTCTTGTTTTTGTGTCTTGTCTTAAGTGTTTGTTCTTCCAGATTGTCTTTAAGAAATATCGCCGCTTTACTTGCGTTTAAGCTTTGTTGTCGTACTTCTTCTTGAACGTTCAAAGTTCAACCCCTAATTTCCATCTTAATTAACGTTTTTATCATTACCTTCAGCCAGTGAACGAAAATTTCTCAGTGGACGAAGCCATGGAGCCGTATTATGGACATTATTCAATGAACCAATGACCAACAAAGATTACCTTGCAAAATTTCATCCCTATACTAGAAGTGAAGATAAATTACAGCGTAACTCGATAGGAAGTTCCTACCTGAAAAGCTATGTACAGGGTTCTTACCACAAGAATATGTTATCTATATTGATAATTTTATTACATCTGTACCTTTACTGAAAAGGTTGAGAGATTAAAAGAGACACTGTATTGACACAATTAGAAAAGACAGAATTGAAAGGGTCCCACTCAAAGAAATAAAAAAACAAATTCGAGGAACTTTCCACGCTCTAGCAAAGAACATCAGCTCACTCTTATTAGCTGCAATGACAATAATGAAGTTACTATGGCAACTTTATTATTCACAATTCGATCTAAAAAATAGTATTGGGCGATATTTAGATTTTGCTTGAATGGAGCAATAGTTAACATGGGGCTTCTTTACCGAAACATTGAGGCAATTTCTTTATTAGAATTTTACAAGCGAATTGTGGAGTCCCTGCTGATAGCTCCAGATATTCCAACGCCACGTGGAGTACGTCCAAAATCTTCAAAACATGTTGCTGACTAAATTCGTTTGGATAATGTGGGTCATTTGGTGGACAAAATTGAAAAACAATGAAGGTGCGGCAAATGTGGCAAATTTAACAAATATCGATGCATTAAATGTAATGTAGGACTTGACTAATGTATCCCTCCTCAGAGACAGTTTCAAATCAAATGTTAGGAGAAAAACTGGTGTTACGGGCGCATTTACAAAAAAATGGTGATTAAGAACTATACAGATATTGCTGCCAGAATCAAAAATGAAAAATGGACCAAGACAATTTTAGAATAGGGACCGAGACACAAGGTGGTCAGACGATATCAAGAGCATCTAGGTAAGACTAAATTCAGGGTGCTTAAGACCGAAAGCAATAAAATTATTTACAGGGGGCCTATGTTCAATAGTGGACTTACAACGGCTACTAATGAAACAGCCAACTACGCCAAATTGTTCTTTTAAAAGTAAAAAAAAAAATTTTAGAAAAAGTTTAAAACACAAATATCAACACTAATCAGCCATTATGGATTACAAAATTACTGAACCTTAAGAACACTATTATATGGCAAAACAAATATAAGTCGGTTCGCTATATTTACGCGGGTTTCGGATTAACAGAATTATGTTAATGACTCATTGATAACCAGTTGCAGTAAACGACTTCCCAGAAAATTAGGTAAAAACTGCATTAATGGTCATATTTTAAAATACATTAAAATAACATTAGGGTAGGTATAAATTTGTTACAATATTGCAGTTGAATTGATTCTTTGCCAGTGTTGACATTGTATGTTTGGTGGAAATATTTACAAATGCCTAGACGTGTGTTAGATGTAGATAGTCTAATTTGTAGTGTACATAAGTATTTTACGGATGAAAAAGAAAATGGCGGTCCTTTAAAATCGATAATGTCTGTTCAACAACGCGTATGTGATGCTCTAGGAATTAGTGAAACAAAACTAAGAGGAGTATTACAAAATCGCAATAATGACCGGCCGAAAGAAGATCACCGAAAAACTCGCCTATCATTGAAAACGAAAGATATTCCAGATGGAAAAAAATTTGAAATTCGTAATACCATTTATCGAATGCGAGCCAACAAGGAACATGTGACCTTAAATACAATTTTCTCGGAATTAAAAGATAGAAAATTTGACGAAATTGGCAGAACAAGTCTATGGCAAGTGATACATAATTTGGGTTTCAAATTTCAAAAGGAGAATAACAGAAAAGCCCTTTGTGAAAGAAGTTCAGTTGTGCATAAAAGAATTAACTTTCTAAGAAAATATTCTAGATTAAAACAAGAAAGGGCAAATTTTATATATTTAGACGAAACATGGATATTTTCTAGGGGTGCAACCAAGAGAATATGGCAAGATGATAACGTAAAGTCTATCAAACATACAGATGGAGATAGGAAGCGACACATAATTTTACATGCAGGAGGGAAATCGGGTTTTATAGAAGGTGCTGATTTAATATTTTCATCTAAATCAAAATCAAGTGACTATCACGATAATATGAACACAAAAATGTTTGTAAAATGGTTACATGAAAAACTTCTCCCAGGTTTAAGTGAGCCCAGCGTAATTATTTTAGACAATGCACCTTACCATTCTGAAGTATTAAACAAAAGTCCAACGAATTCTTGGACTGTTAATAAAATTAAAGAATGGTTGACAAAGGAACATATACCATTTACACAACATATTTTAAAATCAGAATTATTACGCTTGTCAAATATCCACGCAAAACCAAAAACCTTTGTTGTGGATCAGATTATTGAAACTTACGGTCATCAAGTTTTACGTCTGCCACCGTATCATTGCCAGTTTAATCCCATCGAATATATATGGGGAATAGCAAAACAATATTATGACAACCATATTGGGCCTAACGGTTATAGCGACGACGCAGTTCGGGAAACTTGGCCAAAGGCACTTTCAATTGTAACTCCAGAAGTGTGGTGCAACTGTATATTCAAGTGCGAAAAACTAATAGAAGATTGGTGGACTCGTTAAAATAAAATAAACGAAATAAGTCCAATCATAATAACAATTAATGGTGATGACAGTGATGATGATGACGATTATGATATTTTTTATGATAATGACTGATTTTCATTTTTGTTGGCAAGTTAAATTTTTTTATTTTTCATTAGAAATTCTCTCCATGGAACAAATATACACATAGACCATATTTCCTGTGTGAAGTGTATGGTTTATATTAGCCACATTAGACTCCATTAATGAAGTAATTCTCCTTATCATACTGTCAATTATATAAAAGATTTTCCATTATTATTTAATTAAAAAAAGTTATGGATTATTTTTTATTTCATTTGACCAGTTGATATTTCCCCAAAGAGCAGGTAATTAAAACTGGGTACTTACAATAAAATTTTTAATCCGAAACCCGCGTTAATATAGCGAACCGACTTATACATTAACATTAAGATGAAGTCAAGAATTTATAAAGTGTAAGAGATTGAAAGAAAAGTGAAGACGTTAGAAGAAAATGTTACTTACTGTGTGTAAATGAATGGACACAGAAAAGAAAAAAGAATGGAATAACCACATGAGCAGAATGGAGGAGACCCGTATCGTCAAAATAGCCAGAGATAAGTCACCAATCGGCAGAAGAAGTATTGGACGACCGCGCAAAAGATGGAGTGATATCCTTCCGTAGAGGTATTAATCTGCCAATAAACAAGCAGAATTGTTTATTAGAGGAAAAAGAAGAAAAAGAAAAAAATTATTGAAAAGAAACTGGTATTATTTACTGCATCTGGTTGCATACCTTGATGTCAGATATAGATTTAACAGTCTTTTATGTAAATTTTCATATTTCCTTTTTGCAGCACATACACTTTTTTTTATTTTATTAATAACAGCATCAACTTCTTTGGGTTATTAGCTGTACTATAGTTAATACAAATTTACTTAAATCTAAATAGTATTTTTGATTAATTATAAGGTTCACAATTAGGTAAGAATGGCATATTTTACAATTTGTAAATAGAGTTTACACAAAATTAATAGTTACAGTTTGTTTAAAACATTAATATCTTGCAAATAATTAAACATATTTGATATTTACAATTTGCTCCTAAGATTGTTTTTATATTGTTAGGTAGTGAGTGTTTTTGTCTTTCCCTAATATATTTAGGACAATCTATTAAGATTCAGTTGAGGGCTTTACGTTGTGTAGAGTTGATGGTGAAAGATTTCATTCGTTTTCCATTTAGTTATCACTTTTTCTTTAAAGGACGATTTTTAGTCGGAAACACTGAAGATGCACTATGTATTGCTTCCCTGGCATGAAAATCTGCTTGTTCGTTTCCTTGAAGTCCAATGTGTAATGGATCCCATATAAAGCGTACTTGCTGTCTCGCGTTGTTTAGCAAATGTTATTGTTCTTTTATTAAAATACCTGAGATAACTGTTCCATCGTATGTAATGTATTGAGAGAGTCGGTAATTATCTCAGAATTTAGAATGTTTTGGGTACGTATATAAACGATGGCTAGCAGAATTAAGTATAATTGTCTAGAGTAAATACTATATCTGGAAGATAATTTAAACTGTAATACAATGTTCGGAGCTATAACTGCTGATCCCACACTATCAATAATTTTGGATGAATCTGTAAAATAATTTAATAATTGTTGCATGGGGGGTCTCAAGCTTACTCTATTTAGAAAGAGTTATATTACAATATTGCAGGAGGAAAAGTCCAGAACGAAGGTCTGATTGTATTTGTTTGATCAAAAAATTTTGGGAATTGAATATTACGAAGAGAGAGACATCTTGTGGTTCTCTCGTAAATTTATAGATTTTATCGCATATATGGATGATGCGTATGTTAATGACAAGTACATTCTTCTAAAATTTAAAGGTGATTCCCCGGTTAAACATTGTAGACTTTTAATGAGGCTAGTTCAAAATGCTCCTGAAAGACACTTCTTCTAAACCTAATTATTTTACTATCTAAAATAAAAAAACTCTACCTGTATTAAACCTATATTTTCACCATCGTTTAATTTCTTTTTTATTGAAAATCGTTTCAGCTTATTAAATTTCGCCCAACAATTGATTTTCCTTAATAAAAACACTAAATCTCCCCAATCAACGAACTTTGACAAAACTAAAAAGAAAAGGAGAAGCGAAAGTTTCGAAAATTAGGGCATGACTTGCGTTTCGGCCTCGTGGGCCGGAGGGTGGCTTGCGGCCGGGGTGGATTCAACAGGTGGCCCATAAAGTAGATATTCGCATATCAGGTTCGCGACACGCCGATTGATGTACTCGAATGCACCACCAAAAACTACCCTTCTACACTCGATTACCCTCTAAAGGGTACAAATATTTACATTATCTATTCAAGCGTTAGACGCGTGCTGGACTTTTTTTTTAATTTTGTTGGGAAATTTTATTTTTAGTAAAATTAATAAGTGATTTGGGTAAAGTGACTGGTTATTTAATTTGATAAACGAATTAAAATTTCTTTGTTTGTTTAAGTTTAATTTGTTTTGTTTGGTTTTGAATGTATAATTATCAGTATATAAATCGCTTATTTATGAAAGGATATATCACACGAATGAAGTTTTGAGAAAATTAAAAAAAGTATACATACATAAGTATACATACTCCATCCAAGATGGCGGAAAGTAAAAATGTGCCGTCACCTCTCTCTGTAGTAAAAGAGGTAGATTTTGAAGAGAACACATTTAAATGTTGTCAAACTAAGCCTAATAATATACTCGTTTGTATAGTATGTGGAAATAGTTATCACATCTCATGTGCTGTGAAAAACAAAGTGAAATTCTTCAAGATAGGAGATTCACGGGTAATTTGTTGCCAAAATAGTGATGGACAACCCATCGAATCATCTAGTGCCATAGCGATAGAAAATCAGTCTTTAAAAAGGCTGTTAGCCGAAAAAGATGATAAGTACAATTTATTATTAAATAACAATAATCTATTAAAATCAAATAATGAACACTTGCTAGAAAAATTAAATTTATTGAAATCAGAAATAACCAGAACCAGAATTTCACAAAAACCCAACTCAACTGTTAATGAGGGTTTAATAAAAACTCAAGGTAATGAAGATAAGACGGCCAGTGTCCAGTTGACTAATTCTAAATACAAAACAAACAATGAAACTGACTCAAATAAAAATTTTAATGATAAAAACACCAAACATGTTGAAAGGAATTCCAATATACAGGGCATTTCAAAAATTACTGCAAACAAATTAAATGCACAATTAATGGAAATTCAAACCAAACAAACATGTGACTACATTACAAATTTAGTTGTTGAGAATGAGGAAAGCACAAAAATAAATCTTAATCATATCACAACAGGGAGTTCAGAGAATAAAGCCGACGATGAAGGATATCAGATTGTGACAACAAGACGCAAGAAAATAATGGGAACTAAAATTGGTGATAAGGATTTCCATTAAAAATCCGAAAAACCAGACAAAAAATTGTGGCCATTCATCTCAAAAGTTCTGGATAGTGTAAATGAGGACCACATAAAGAGTTTCATAGTAACTAAGACAAACTGTGAGAATATACAAGTAAAATTGTTACCAACTGACCATAAAAGAAGGGATAATCAATGTTTTATGATAGGTGTACTACTTGACTTAAGAGAAGAAATTTACAATCCTGCTTTTTGGCCAAAAAAAATTGGCATTGAACGATTTAACTTTAGGTTAGGAAGAAGATTCTTAGATCGAAAGCATCATAATAGAGGTCTGTCAACTGGAGAAGATAGACCAGACTCTTTTTTAGTCAAGTAAATCCAAGAGAAACGTTACTTTTATCATCACCAGACAGTTGTTTAAAAATATTGCAACTAAATGCTCAATCTTTGACAAATAAGTTACTCAAACTTGAAGTCTTAACATTGCAGGAAACACCCGATATAATTTGTCTATCAGAACATTGGTGTACTGAAGAAAACATCCAATTTATGACCCTGAATGGATACAACATCGCCGCTTATTTTTGTCGAAAGTTCCATATCCATGGAAGATCCATCATCTACATCAAAACTGATATTAAATTCAAAACATTAGATGTCTCTAACTTAAGTGAAGAAATGGTGTGTGAGTGCTGTGCGATTTCTCTGTTTATAGCCAATAGGAAAATTTGTGTTATTAGTGTTTATCGTTCGCCATCAAGAGAAGTTCAGAGTTTTCTGTGTAAATTACATAATATATTGGAGCTATGCAGTAAGTCATATCATGATATTTATATTTGTGGGGATCTAAACATTGATTATCTTGTCATGTCTAATAATAAGCAATCTTTTAATGAGTTTTTAGTTAGTTATAATCTGAGAGTCACATCTGAGGCTCCTACAAGAGTTTTCGTAGATAAAGTAGGTAAAACATCATCTACAAAATTGGATTACATATTGACAAATATCGAACCACATTTTTATAAATCAAATGTGTTCGAGGGTCACTTCAGTGACCATAAAGTATTTTCACTTAGTGTAAATTTGCAAGCCAATAAAGTATCGAAAAAAGATAAAAAACCCATCAGTTACAGGGATATGTCAGATGAAAATATGCGGATGTTTAAAGCAGGGATTTCTTCTACAGTTTTTGATGAAGTTTATTCACAATTGAATGCTGAATATGCCACAAATTCATTTGTTAGCATTTTAGATTACAATCTAAATTTATATTGTCCAATAAAAACACGGTATAAAGCACACAAAACAAATAAGGCTACATGGGTAACAAATGAGGTAAGACACGCTAGTGAAAAACTAAAAAATCTACACTGGATAGCAAAAAATATAGGGAGTCTCGAGTCTCAAGATACCTATAAACAGGCAAAAAAAGAATATAATTCTCTATTAATAAATACTAAAAAAAACTTTCATAGTGACTTAATTAATCAATCTTACAATATACCAAAAACAATTTGGAATTTAGTAAACAGTGAAACTGGTAGGCAAAAGAACAGGTCTGATATTATTCTACATTATAATAATAAAATTATTACCAAGTCTTGTGATATCGCTAATTCGTTTGCCTCATATTTTGCTACAATTACAGAATACAATCTTTAAACTCATTTTGGCACATCGTTACCTTCTTCTTGTACTACCTCAAAAATGTGTAACAAAACATTTTTCTTTTTACCCGTAACTCCAATTGAAATAAAAAATACAATCGATCAACTAAAAAATAAGCCTAGTACTGGTATTGATAACATATCTGTAAAAATAATAAAACTGATAAGTGATCATATATCGATTCCTTTAACCCATTTAGTTAATCTCTCAATAACAACCAGCCAATTTCCATGCATATTTAAAATGGCAAAAGTTATTCCAATCTTCAAAAAGAATGACCCTCATGATATTTCAAATTATAGACCAGTATCTGTCCTTAGCATAATTTCAAAAGTAATAGAGAAGGTTGTATACAACAGAATGTTAAATTTTATAGAAGAATACAATTTATTAACTCCAACCCAACACGGCTTTAGATCAAAAAAGTCAACACTCACGGCTGCATGCAGCTTGTTTGAGCGTATTTATGATGAATTAGATAGTAGAAACCACGTGGCAGGACTATTTTTTGATCTATCACGTGCTTTTGACTGCTTAGACATAACATTTATTCGCAATAAATTATATAACATTGGTTTTAGAGGGATATTTCTAGACTGGATAATAAATTTCTTAAGTGACAGGAAGAGTGTTGTTAAGATGAAAGAATCAAGCTCAGAACCATACACGACAAATAAAGGAGTACCACAGGGATCCGTGCTGGGACCATTATTATTCCTAATTTTTATTAATGACCTACCAGATCACATAAGGGCACTTATAATATCAATGTTTGCTGATGATACCTCGTTAATAGTCTCTGCACGTACACTAGAGGAATTAAAAATGACAATGAAGACTGTTGTTGACTGCTTTATACGCTGGTGTAATACCAACAGACTAATATTAAATATTGACAAGACGCAAATTATTTATTTTCATTCATACAACTCATCTAAATATGACTATATCTTAACCATCCACGATAGAAACAATATGTTATCTTCCACTCACTCTACAAAGTTTTTGGGTGTATTCATTGATTGTAATCTCAAATGGTCAGAGCAAGTGAATTCAGTGAGCATGAAATTGAATAAAGCTGTTTATGCTATATCTAGAATTAAAAACACACTACCCATCTCGGCATTAACGAACGTTTATTATAGCCTTGCTTACAGCCACATGTGCTACAATGTAATTTTGTGGGGGAACTCAGTAGATAGTAACAAAGTGTTCATTAACCAAAAAAAAATTATCCGTAAAATTTTTAATTTGGATTATCAACAGTCTTGTAAACCAGTTTTTATTAAACATCAAATTTTAACTTTTTACTGCCTATATATCTATAAATGTTTACTTTATGTCAAAGAGGAAATCAATTCATTTCCAGTAAATTCAATCACTACTACAATACAAGAAGTGCTGAATCTTTACGAGTTCCTAAACACAGAACATCCAAATTTAAAAATTGCTTCAGATATATGGGACTGACCTTATACAATCATTTGCCAAAAACTGTGAAAGAAATACCACTTATCTCTAAATTTAAAAAAAATGTTAAAGATTTACTCTTAAGAAAAGCATATTATTCTATAAATGAATATCTTGAGGACAAACTGCAATAGCTTCATATTTTACTTGTAAAAATGTTATTTTATATATTTTATGTTTTGTCAATTTTTTTTACACTGTGAATATTGTATTATACACATTAATGTTTTTTATACCAAATTCTGTAGTGACGTATCCTATACATTTATTTTGAATGTCTTAAAGTATCAATAAAGATGACTATGACTATGACTATGACTATTATATTCAAAACAAATAAAAAATTTGTAATTTTTCCTTAAAAACAAATTAGTTTATTACACGTTAATTAAAATTTAGATAATTAATAGATATTATTGTTGTTACTCTATCCGTCTGATATTTTTTTTATGAATAAATTAAAAAGTCTTAAATATTATTTTTGGCCGTATTTGTTTAAATTAACAAAAAAAAACATTTATTCATAAACTTTATTACCAGTCATTAACAAATGAAATATTTTAACCTAAAAAATAAACATTAATCAGTCTTTTACAAGATACTCATACGTCAGTATTTTCCACTTCAGTGGTTGGCCAACCAATTATTAGTACAGTCACTGAAGGTTTTCACTCCGATTTCGTTGAACCTCTAGAAACAAAACTGACTTGGTGTCAACTTGCGCTTTTACCGTGGGAGTGGATGCCACCCCTTCTCGGGGGGAGGGGATTGTTTTATTAAAAATAACTCCAGGAATCCATAGAAGGACCAAATCTAAACAAAATTTATCTTATAAGGTTATTAAAATAAATCAATACTTTTTGAGTTATTGAAGATCAAAAATTTTGATTTTTCGTGAAAAAAATGCATGTTTTAAAACGGTTTTTCATAAATAACTCAAAAACTATACGTTTATATTAAAAAGTTGTCATTACCAAAATTGAAGCTAATAAAAAATTTAATAAATTCCTTGCTTGAAAAACCTTTTAATATTAATTCAAAGTGAGTTAGTTATAGGTAATTAAATGTATTTTTTTTTTCGGCGAATACTCAAATCTGAGTATTCCAGCTTAAATAACGGGAAAACAATGCATTTTATAAAATATACTTATTGAACAATTTTCAAAGTACTTAAAAATACCTATAAAATGAGCTCTAGAAGAAGTTAATAGCATCAAAATTAAGCAAGTTATGATGAAAATAAGGGCATACTTTCAAATTTTTTTGGAAAAAGTGAAAAATAAAACATACGCCATTTCCACAAAAATTAAAATTTACAGTAATCTCTACAAGACTTTCTTTATTCATAAGTAATGACCTAAATTTTGACCGGTTTAGAATGCATATTTAATAAAAAAATTTGATTAAAAAAAATCAGATTTTCTCAAATTTTCAAAAATTTTCTTTTGAAAATAACTCCATATAAACCCAATATACTTAAAAAATGATAGAAAACAAAATTTAAGGTTTTTTTTTTAAACAAAGATTTTCCTTTTATGTATATTTTTGTAGGATGAAAATTTGAAACTGAGATAAAAACGTTTAAAAATTAAATTTTACTGCGAGAACCATGTAACCGGTGCCCTTTAACCTTTTATCTTTTAAAAAATAAGGAATTTAAAAGATAAGATTTATCACTACTTTATAGCCTTTGAAATTACTTTTTAAATGGTTTTTGAATGAACCTGATATCATAAAAATTAACAAAGTTATTGTAAAAAAATCAATAACATTTTTTTTGAAAAATTTTTGGAGTAGAGTAATTTTGTATGTATATATAGGAAAAAAGATAGGTAATAAGAAGTAGACGTGTCGATAGGTATATGCTCACGAAATATACATGTGTGGATGTGTGTATGAATATTTTGAAGATAAAAGAAGCTAGTGAAAGCAATTCTGTATGTCTGCTCAAAAACATAGTGGGACTTTCTAGTATGCTGTGTTCCTACCTATTGAATATTTCAGTATAACTCAACAGATATAGCTGCAACATTCAAGGTCATTTCATCAATTAAGGTAGGAGCCAAAACTCGTGGCCGAGAGAGAAGATCGATATCTTCTTCTTCCTATGCCGTCCCCATTAACGGAGGTTGGCGACCACATTTTTAAAAGCTTCTCTGTCTTTTGCAACGTGGAATAATTCGTCTACAGTCATGTTTGTCCAGTCTCGAATATTTCGCAGCCATGACTTCCTCTTTCTACCTATTCCCTTTTTGCCATCGACTCTACCCTGCATGATGACCTACAGAAGACTATATTTATTATTTCTTAGTATGTGTCCAAGGTATGCAGTCTTGCGTACTTTTATCGTTCTCAACAATTTTTTGTCTCGACCCATCCTTCTCAGCACTTCCTCATTGGTGACCCTGGCAGTCCATGGAATTCTCAACATTCTCCGGTATATCCAAAGTTCAAAGGCTTTAATCTTTTTAACTATTTGCGCTTTTAGTGACCATGTTTCTACCCCGTATCGTAAGATCGATATGTTTTATAATAAAGCCGCAGATATCGATGCCATTTTAGAAGTTGGCAGGTACTGCACAATATTATTGTACGGAAGTGCAAAATATGTGAATATGAGTAAACTACAACGCATCGAAGACCTATCAGCTTATCTGAAACAGATGCGTAATGAGTCCTTTATTAAGGCTACCACTAAAAATAGTGCAGTAAAGTTTTCATCTCTGGTGCCAACGGTTGCTGCATTGGATAAACACATCAAAAGAGTTTATTTACAAACCCAGATATGGCTTGGAAACACAGACATTCGACCAGTTGACTGGTGATGGTGTAAAATTGAAGAGTCTTTGTTTCCAACTAAAAATCCCAATCCACCTGCTCCAGAAGAAGTGTTAAATATGATTTTTTACAACTACAAAAAAGGGTGCGGCGCTTCTTGCGGGTGCCCAAGAGTAGGGTTATTTTGCAATGCAGTCTGCGGATCATGGAGTGGAAATAATTGCCAAAATAGCCCTCTAATTAATGAAAAAGGAGAAATTGGTGAAGAGAGCTCTGATGAAGAGTGAAAAATTAACAATTAAAGTTCTATTAATATTTGATTAATTTATGAAACATTACTCAAATAAAAAATGAATGAACTTTTCATATATTTTAATATTTATTTTAATACGTTTTCCTCTTAAATAACAAATTTATATAAGTCACATAAGCACTGAAAAAATTGTTCAGGAAATGTGGAAAGAATAATATTAATAAAGTTTGGAATATATTAATAAAGTTTATCATAACCAATAAAAAAGTTTCTAAATGATTAAAGCTATTAAAGCTAATAAAAATAACTTCAAAAACATTTTCCATTATTTTTATGACAAGGCGTAGTTTTTAGGGGTGCAAAATTACGCAATAAAATAATCCTATTGTTCTCTCCGGTCCTCTAAATTTGTAAAAAAACTGTCTCTATTTAATAAAATATAAAAAACAAAAATTTGCTTCGAATTTCTAGGCAAGTCTTTTGTTTTCAATAAAACAAAACTGAACTTTAACTTGTTTCTCCTTATGCTGCTTCTCCAACTCTCCTGATCTCGTTTACTCTCGATACCAAATAGGCGGCATCGCCTCAAATAATTCTTAAATTAAAAGAAAAACGTACAAAATGTGGATTTAAAGATCTTTGCTGACACTCAGGTTTTATGTTGTCACAAACAATTTCACAAACTTCAAACGTAAAAACACCTTCTTTTATCATGGGAACAACCATTTCCCTTGTAGTTCTATCTTAGACCCTTTTTCTCCAAAAAAAAAAAAACAATCTAACTTCTCTTTACTCTTTCTTCTCAAACTCTCTCTCTCGGACCAATTAAAAATGTTACAAAATAAATATATCTTACCATCTTCTCTCATCTCTAGTCTAAATTATCCAAAATTAGTCTTTATGACTCACTGCGCTTTTTTTTAATAAACAAAACCATCAAATTTCTTGGTCAAAATACCCCTAACGACCTTTTATTGTTTTTAAGTTGAATAGACAGCTTTCCTTTTTACACAATTTACATTACGTGGAAACTAGAGTTCAATTTTTTATTATTCAAATCCTTACTCTCTAAGTCTAACTTAAGTAACTAATTAAGAGAAAATAATTAGATATACAAATAGTTCTTAGTATCCGAATATTAGGAAAACCCAAACATTTATATATCTAAACTTACATATCATCTTCAGCGCTTCGTGGGCTGGATCTCCTAAGCCTCCAGACACTACACTGTTCACTAGTGACTGCACTACATATTATGCAGTGCATTATCAAAAGGACAAATCATATATTTCAATTTACTAATACAGAAAAGAATTTAGGAATCAAACTTGGTGTTATGCTGGAAAACCCACATTCAACGAAAACGTGAAAAACTTTACGTTTCTCCACTTAAGTAATAAAATAAAAAATTATTGGATGCTAGGCTTTAATCTATCTACACATATCAAATAACTTCTCAATACTCAATACTCAATAACCATCAATACTCTTAACCTATGTACTATTTTTTATAATTTCAGTTAGATTTATTTTCTGCACAAAAAAAGTAAAAGCAAGTCAAATCTAGTGACCGAAGAGACTATTCAATGCTGCTTCTCCTTCGAGTCTAGTGCATGGAAAATTATTAACTCTATGTCAACTCACAATAAGTCTTTTTTTACACCTAATGTCATTACTTAAAAAATAATAATAATAATTATTTTGTTAATCAATAAAGCACGTCTAAAACGATGCTTTAAACTGCAACAGTATAATTAAATATGTAGATATGTTGGAGAAAAAGGTAGGTAATATGTGCCTGTTAATTTTGAAAAATCCAGCAGCTGAAATTGTTGGTCTAAATTCTTTAGCCATATCGGCTAGCATAACAGCCTTCTCATCACCTGTGTCGATATAAATATAAGTGCAGATTCTGATGAGTTTGTCAGCCTGTTGTTCCACTACATCGCATGACATGATGATAATAACGGAATATACCTAGAACAAGACATATATTTATATTAAAAGAAATAGGTTGTTAAGTGTGTTCATGATCTTCTAAAACATTACTAGATAGGTTAAATGTAGATCAAAATTATACTGCAATATAGCCAAATGCTCGCAAAAATAAATGATAAGGGCTTAAATACTTATTTATGTACCAAGGGTATTAAGAGAATTCAAACCAGAAAAAATTTGTGCCAAAAATCTTGTTTTTCTCTCATATACTCTCTCAGTTTAAAGAAATTAACATTCTATACTAAATTTGAAATGTGGTCATTGAGAAGAATGATGCGCATACCTTGGGTGGATAGAGTTCGAAACGATGACGTCCTTAAGAGAGCCGGCGTGGAAAGAGAACTCTTTGAATTAATTAAAAAACGCAAGATTGGTTACCTTGGGCACATATTGAGAGGAGCAAAATATGAAACACCACAGTTAATCCTACAAGGGAAGATCGAAGGTAGGAGAGGAGCCGGCCGCAAACAATTATCCTGGTTAAGGAATATTAAAGAATGGACATTAATACACAATACAGGCGAGCTGTGTCACGCCGCCAAGAACAGAATTTTAGTAATGAGATAGTCGCCTACGCACTTTGGTGTATGGCATGTTAAGAAGAAGAAGACTAAATTTGACTTTTTCTAATAATGAGGTGTACCTTAAATTCGATGGGCACAATTGTATCCAAAATGACTAAGTGTTGTAAGTGATTTTAGAGTATAAGGAACTGCTAGAAGAGCTATAGAGACTGTCCGAATAGAAAAATGTGTTTGTTAGTGATGATAGTGACTGCGAAACAGAAATACGAATAAGACACAGAGCTGGTTATATGGTAGATGATTTCTCAGAAAATCTAAACGAAAGGGAGGATGAGAAAGAGGAAGAGAAAGAGGATAATGAGAAATAAAAGGAGGATGATGAGGAACAGGGCGAAAACAATGGTAACTATGATAACTTCATCACTCTAAAAAAATATGTAAAATGGTTACAGAATGTTCAATATGTAACATGACAATTACTTAATATACTAACCCGAGTATCTAATGAAAACTGTTCTGAGAAATATCCAGTTACATATTTTCTGAGAGATTTTCCCGAAAGTTTATTTGAAAATTTCGTTCAATACACGAATATGTATATTTTGCAAACTGGAATTGAAAAATTTGTACCATGCCACCTGCAAGAAATAAAATCGTTTTTTGACCTTAGTATTCTAACAGGCTATCTAAAATTTCCAAGAATATATTAGGAAAAATTTTTAAAAATTAATATTTTTCTAGAAACAATGGCATTGAATTGTTTTTTCAAACTTCGCACTCACTTATTGTGTTGAAAATCTCCAACCCAGTCAGAGCAACGACGAACTATCGAAAGTTCGACCAGTTTTTGAATCAGTCCCAAAGAGATGTGAACATTTGCAGATAGAAACAAATGTTTGCATAGACGAACAAATCATGCCCTTCCAAAGGAGATTGTCTATTAAAAAATACATCAAAAACAAATCCAATCCATGAGGAGTAAAACTGTATTTATTAGGTGGTAAAAGTTGATTGATTTACAATTTTCTAATCTAAAATTATCAAAAGTACTTGAACCTAATAAGCATGCATTGTATTATGACAATTATTTTACGAGCTATAACCTTTTACAAATTCTCAACCAAGAATCAGTACTTGTTGCTGGTACTGCGAGGATCAATAGATTTTCTAAACCACCTCTAACTAATGTAAAAGATTTTTCAAAAAGCGAGAGAGGATTAACAGAACAAATTGTCTCTTCTGATGGAATTGTAGTAACCAGATGGTTAGATAACAAGCCAATGATGTTATAAAGCGTTGGAATCAACAAACAAACTGTTTTATTAAACAAAAATCGTTGCAGAAAGTGGACTGTTCGACTAATCTTTCATGCAGTTAACATGGCACTAACAAACTCTTAGTTAGAGCATAAACAAGACAATTATACTTTAGGAATTCCACAAAAAGATATCATGGATCTTCCACACTTAAGGATGAAAGTTAGTGAAGCCCCACATAAAAGTCAACTCTTTCAATAATTGAAAATGAGGAATCCCTTCAAGCGATACATCTAGTCCAGTAGTAGCTGCAAAACACCAAAAATTTAAAATTAGACCTTTTACTGAAGTACAATTTGATATTGGACATTTTTCAGAGCACCCTCAGCTACATTCTCAGCTACATTTACCTGTAAGATACAAAAACCTGGTTGTACAGGAAAATCAAGATAAAAATTTTAAATTTTAGAACTTTAAATGTCCATTTGTGCCTTCAAAAGACAATAAATTGCTTTTTTAGATTTGTTAAGTACTTTTGAGTACAAATAAATCCATAATAAATTTTTTATATACGAGTATGTATACATATTATATTTTTTAATGTCCAAAAAGTGTTATCTAAACTGTTTTATGTACATTTTAGACAAAAAAAAAAAATAAAAAATAGCAGTATTCTAAGAGTTAACAATTAAATAAACAATGTTTTAAAATTAGGTTATCCCAAAATACTTATCGGAAAATTATAGAATAAAAAAATCATGTTTCTTGGTGAGTTCAAAAACAAAATTTTTAGTAATAACTTCTTTTGAAGAAGACTTGAGAAAGGCAATCAGCCGAAACAGCTGTAGTGGTAAGAATTTAAATTAAATTTTGTGGAAGTTTTGAAAACAAAGTTTTCAGTGTTTTATTGTTACAATATTTTTAGTTGTGTTTGTGAACCTAAAATTTATGAGACCTATTTTGTTCAGAATGGTCCAAAAATTAAAAAAACATTTCCGGACCGAAAAAACTTTGAAATTTGAACAACTTTTCGCCTGGGCAACCTCTTGAACCTTATTTTGGGGTATTTCATTGTAGCATGTATAAATTACTTCTAACCATCGAATATTTAAAGTATAAAATTTATCTGGTACGCCCCTGTGCCATGTAAAAAAATTTCGTGTCTTTGTTTATATTACAAATTCTAGTTACAACTGCAAAGGTAAATATGGTTATATTTGGTTTATATTTGTACATTAAGGTAATACAATAATGTGAAGCGTGTTTGAAAAGAATTCCGGTTCGCTAGTTGGATATTGGTGGAGACAACACGCAGCGAGCGTCGGTGTTAAGAAGCCGGCAAATCTGTTAAAAAAAAGTGAATTATAGTCAATGTTATCTGTTAATTTTGAACGAGTAATCACTGTGTTTTATTTTCCATGCCGTCTCTCATCTGAGATATTTGTAAAACGGTGTTTACTAAAACTTTGAATGATAACCACATGTTGCCATTGTGTCCAGTTGCATTCCAATTTTTAAGAAGCAGAGTGTCAAGGTTTGCGTCCCAATGAACAGCTTTCATCCTCATTTTGTTTGTCCCAGGTCATCAGTTGGAGAGGCCTTTGTTTGTGTTTGCAGCGTAAATTCAGTCCCAACCCCAGAAATAAAAAAAAGAAAAGTAACATTTAGTGAAATCCAGATAACTTTTTTTGTTGAACTTTTAAATAAAAAATTACATAATAATGACATTTTTTCAATAACAATTGCTTTCATAACAGTTTAAGAAATTCTAATAATTAGAATTAAAAATGTTATTATGTGGCCTAGCTGTCATATTAATTGTTCTCAAGTTTTAAAATTTAGTTGGCATCTGACAGCTAGTTTTATTTTTGACATTTGGTAAATATCTAATTATAAATTGAGATCTTTGTTTGTGTTTTGTTTTTTAAAAAAGGTTGACGTTTATGTATAGTCCAATTTAAAAGAATATTTTTCATTTGTAATAATTTATTTCTGCTATAAATTATCGCCCAGTAACAATTGTAAGTTCTTGTAGTATCTCCAACTTCTAGAGTTTGTAAACGGATAAAACATGGTAAGTTTGTTTTTGATATTTTGTATTTTATTGTTATTAGTTATATTTATAACTGTTTGTGGTGAGAAAACTATAAATGTGTAATTTTTTCCCTAAAAAAAGAGTATTTATTTCTTTTAAAAAGTTTCTAACCCCTTTTTGTGTTTTTAGAAAGGAAGAGCCTTTTTTTTCATCCAACAGAAAGATTCTTCTAAGCGGCGTCCTTATTTTAAATAGCTTGAGAACCTTCTTGTGTGTTGTTTGTCCAGGAGACTCATGTAAGTACTCTTTTTTGTTTCATTTTTTAGTTAGCCCAATCCAGCCCCCTTATCGTTCACTTATCTAAGACCCAGTCCTCTAAATAAACCTTGTGTAGCCGTTCGTAGACGTTTCGTTTTGTTTGCTTACCCTATCTCTAGCCCCGTAATTTCTGTACCAAATTTTTAACCCCCTATAGTAATACCCTAGATCAGAGTTTCCCAAACTTATCTAAACCGCGACCCCTTTTTGCTAAAAAATTTGTTCGCGACCCCCCAATTTCCCCCAAATATTAGCTTGTGTCTACATCGCAAAACTCTTCCATGATAATCGCGAAAGCGCTCGCTACTAGGCACTCTGGAACGTTCTCGTAGCTTCGTTTTGGCTTTATATAAGCGGCGATGCGCAACGAAACCTCAGTTCGAATCCAAACAGCCTATGGTGGCGAACGCGGTGTTGAGTAATGAGTAAATATTTTACGACTTACGTATTCCCGTTTACGTATTTACGTCTACGATAAATTATAAATTATGGATAAGTTTTTAAAAAGAAGTGCAGAACCATCTACGTCTGAAAGTGGCAGTAGCAGCAATAAAAAGAAAAACAGATTCTACATTGATGAATATCTTAAATATGGTTTTACCGTTATTTCCAATAAACCACAATGTGTTATTTGTGGACAAGTCTTGTCAACAGAAAGTATGAAGCCATCAAAGTTACTTCGACATTTAAATAACATCCAGATAAAAAAGACAAGCCCGTAGAATTCTTTGAAAGAAAGCTGAACGTCCTTCACAAACAGCAAGACAGTTTTCCCTTGGCAACCACTACTAATGAAAAAGCATTATTAGCAAGTTATAAAGTGGCTTATCGTGTTGCCAAAACTAGTAATCCGCACACAATTGCGGAAAATCTGATGTTTCCAGCAGCTGTTGAAATGGTACATAGAATGTGTGGGGAAAGAGAGGCTGCAAAATTAAATACAATATCTCTGTCAAATAATACTATCCAAAGAAGAATTAGTGATATGGCAGAAGATATTCAAGCGCAAGTTGTGGAAAATCTTAATAAATGCACGTACTTCTCTCTTCAAATGGACAAATCCACAGATATATCTAACTGTGCCCAATTCATTACGTTTGTAAGATATGATGGCATTCAAATAATGGCATTCAAGAAGATATTTTATTTTGTTCCCCATTGGAGACCAATACCACTGGAAAATGTTTACTCGACACTTTTGTGAAACGTACAAGTAAATATGATATTGACTGGGGTAAATGTATTGCTATATGCACAGATGGCGCTAAAGCTATGATAGGACATAAATCTGGTCTTGTCGTCAAATTACAAGAAATAATGCCTAATGCCAAATGGAGACATTGTTTTTTACATCGAGAAGCTCTTGCGTCCAAAGCTTTACCTCCTGAAATGGACTGTGTTATGAAAACCATCATTAAAGTTGTAAATTCCATTAAAGGAAAAGCTTTGCAGACCCGTATTTTTAGAAAAATTTGCGAAGACATGGGTGCTTTATTTGAAAATCTTCTCTATCACACCGAAGTAAGGTGGCTTTCAAGGGGCAACGTCTTAAAAAGAGTATTTCACTTAAGAGCAGATTTCAAATACATTAAAAGAGCTTTTAATGTATTTGAAAGATGAGAAGTCCCCATATGAAAATCAATTTTCCGATCCTATTTGGCTTCTGAAACTAGGTTTCCTTGCTGATATTTTCGAGCAATTAAATATTTTGAACAGTAATTTACAAGGTCGCGACATTAATATAATTACAGCCACAGATAAAATTAAGGCGTTTCTAAGAAAAATCGATTTATGGTCGACCTCACTTGGCAAAAAACAACTCGATTCATTCCAGTGCCTCCAGAAAATTATGGAAAATGTATCCAATTACAGTGCTACAAATTTTGCACAAGTTTTTGCTGACATGCATGTTACTTTGCTCAATTTAAAACAACAGCTCTGTGATTATTTCCCCGAAGAAATTCAAAACAGTAACGACAGTTGCAGATGGATACTAAATCCGTTTTTAGCCGATTCCTTTCAGCATGTTGAAATACCAATAAACAAGAAAGAAAAACTTACTGAAATATCAAGTGATGGAATGTTGAAGCTCCAATTTTTTTCCCAGAACTCGGACCAATTTTGGACCGAAAAGATGCAGGAATACCCCCAGTTGGCGAGTGAAGCTGTAAAATGTTTGGTTCCATTTGTAACATCATATTTGTGTGAGTTAAGTTTCTCGTCTTTGACTGCTATTAAAACAAGAGTTAGAAATCGTCTCGTACTTGAAAATGATATAATTGTGTGTGTCTCAAATACACAGCCTAGATTTGAAAGATTAGTTTCACAGAAACAGGCGCATAGCTCTCATTAAGATTATAATATTTGACTTTGTTTTACTCATTTATTTTTACGGACTTTAACATTTAGTTTTATATTTCGTCTGATAATTAATTGTTAATTTCTATTTACGGCGTTGTTAAAATAAAAATACATGATCTAACAAAGTGGTGCTTTTGTCTTATTTTGGAAATGTTCGGCAACCCCCGAGCCAATTACCTCATGGCGACCTCCCAGGGGGTCGCGTCCCCCACTTTGTGAAACACTGCCCTAGATGGTAGGTAAAATAATCGTTACATCATGAAAGTGATTATGTAAAAATATTTCATTAGAATATTTTTCCGAACGAATCCGAGATTCTCGTCTTGTCTATTTGTCGTACTATATTTTGTTAAATCAAACGGTTTCTTGTTTTTGTAAACAACTTTTTGTGCAACCATCGATTTAGCGGCACTTTTTGTTGCTTTTGTTTTGATTGCGAAAGTAATAAACTTTTTATGCAACCATCGGTCTAGTGGCACCTTTTTTTGTTGATTTTGTTTTAATTGCGAAAGTGATAAAAGAGAAAAAAAACTGAAGAGAGATGAAAAAATCAAAGTGTTGTAGGTATATAGTATTAGAGTAAATAGTGGGATTTTTGGTAAGTAGATATCTTGCATTATATAAAAAAAAAATACTTACTGTTAATAGACAACATGACAAAAAATGTATAAAATTTGGGAATTCCCTCTTCATTACAATATAATCAAGGCAAGAAACAACTCCAACAAATGTAAACATAAAAGTACAGAAGACAAGTTTTCCAATACATTTGTTTATCATTTTCATGGTAGAATCAACCATCATGAGTGAATCAGTAATCTTAGCAAGATTGATGGTTTGTATACATTTAATTTGACGCTTTCTTTTAAATATGTTTATAATTTTGTTTGTGATCTGCTTGTAGATATTACAAAATACATTTGACATTTGCCAGATGAAATACGTTAAACATAAACATTCAAGTATAGTGTAAGACCACCACAATAATGTAAGAAAGTCAATAATTGGCAGTTTAGTAAAATCTACATGTTTAATTACAACAACAATTCTATTGATATATAAAATAATCATTACTGTAATTGGTAATAATAGTTTTAAAACATTTACTTTTCTTTTATAAATTTTGCTTAAAATTAATATATTATACCAAACATTTCTCCACTTATTTTTATCTCTAACCAAAGCTACTATACAGCAGAAATGATAAAGCCATAGAAAAAATATACTCAGGATTTCTATCACTACACTTTGTATTGCTATTCTTGTAGAACAAGTTGCTAGATATGTAGACTTATAAACTGGGTAGATTAAAACTATGCAGTAAATCACATAACAGAGAGTTACAAGTTTAGCGTTGGATGGGAAAATACCACTGTAACAGCAGATAATGAATACGATCCGAAGGAAATCAAAATCTGTGAGCCTCACGCAATTCTTAGTTAATTCAAACATAATGTTTTTAATTCATACAAATAAATATGGCAAATAACAAACTGGTGTTGATTAAAAATATGATAAAAACTATTTTATATCACACTTAAAAAACACAGAAATTGTGTGCTTATCAGCAATTGGTAAGTATGTAATGGTCGACCTTTTATAGAATACATTTGAAAACATTAACTGTTTAATATTTGAATATTGTATGGAAATTATTTATTAATGGATACCGCTACAATATACTTTTATACATAATAAATAATGCACGAATAATTCATAAAATAATAGACAAAATCTATGAACTTTGGTGAAAAATATTATTTGTTATTGTATGCCAAAGAAACCTATAACCCTTAACAGGTTGACTGTCATGTGTACCAATATGGTGCACACTATCATATCCATAAGCTTGTTTGTGAAAATTAATATATCGGTCCTGGAGACAACAACGTATTCTTTGTTAAATCGGCTTTTTATTTGATTATCGATATATTATTTTAAGTCTTCTATAGTATTTTTGTGCAATATATAACAAATATAGTATGTGCACCAACGTGGTACTCATGGCTTCAAAGACCTGACTAAGTTAATTTGACCTTGTCCATCCCGATTTGGTACAAAGTTGATGCGTTAGGCTCTTGTCAGTGTTGAATTATTTATAGAAATAGTAGGTCTTGTTAGTTGACTAGCGATTTAGCAAGACGGATGACCGAGAAACAAAACGTGTGTTACAATTATACGAAGATATTCTTGTACCTTCTATAGGAAAAGAAGCAAATACACTGCTCTTGCTAGGTAATATTTATGAAATCATTATAAGTAGTATATCATCATCATCATCATCTGGGCTTTTCATTCCGAGTGGAATGTTTGCCGCTCTTACTTAGAACTCTCTGATTCGCTTATTGCGGTGAATCACTTCGCATTCCACTTATATGTTGTCAAAGTTTGTTGTATGACTTAGTTTTCGTTACAATTTTCTTCTACGTATTTCGATATGTGCATAGTTTCCTCCAGTTTCTCACTTCCAGAATTTTGATATTTCTCATGACCTGATCCTCCCATCTCTATCTGGGTCTTCCCCTTGGTCCTTAAGTTGCTGGTTTCCTTCTGGTAATCTTCTTAATCAGTAGGTCGATTTTCCTTCTATCTATGTGTCTTAGCCATCTCAGCCTATGTGCTTTAATAAATCTAACTATATCTTCTCCCTTCATTATGTCGCTTAGTTCATGGTTCATTCTTCTTCTTATTTCTTCGTTGTCCATTCTTATCGGGTCCATAATCCGCCTGAGGATTTTCCTTTTGAAAATTCTCAATTTTTCCCCATCTTTTACCTTGAGGCACATTGTCTCAGCTGCGTACATTACAACTGGTCTGATTGAAACTCTGTATATTTTCAGTTTTGTATTTCTGAATAAGTTCTTGTCCTTCATGAGCCTATGATATCTCCAGGATGTTTTGTTGCTTGCTAGTATTCGTTCCGTTACTTCTTTACTTCTCTTGTTTTGGGCATTCACTATTACTCCCAAATATTTAAATTGTTGGACTCTTTCAAAAGTGTAGTTTTCTATTTTGATTTCTCTCGTCCTGTTATCTTCTCTTCTAGAGCAGAGTAGAATATTATATTAACTTTTTTTATTTATTGTTCAGGTACTGATTATTTTAATGATTGTTCAAAAAACCAATTTCTACGCTATTTAACGGCTTAATTCTCCAAATGTTAACAGATCTTCTCGAGTGCAACAATGGATTCTCACTAACAATGAAGAAATCGGCACATTTTTTGGATAGGTATTATGGATGGGACTTCACCAAATGCCTTCAATTTCACAAAAAGATAACTATTTGTTGACCAGTAAATTAAGCGACTACATATCTTGGATCTTGGATCTTAGATCTTGGACCCTAAATGCGACATCAATGAAAAAACTGAAATCATTCAAGCTGTGGGTGTATAGAAGAATTCTGAAAATATCGTGGACAGAATACGTCACAAACAAAGAGGTTCTGAGGAGGATGAATAAAGAACAGAAATTTTAAATACAATTAAAACAAAAAAATTGGAATATCTCGGACATATTACACAAATACTCCAACTGATTATGCAGGGAAAGATCCAAGGAAAGAGAAGCATAGGGAGGCGTAGAATGTCATTGCTGCGCAACCTGAAAAAGTGGTACGGATGTACATCAAATGAACTTTTTAAAGCAGTCTTCTCAAAAGTCCGAATAGCTATGATGATTGCCGATCTCCGCCGCGGTGATATCACTTAAAGAAGAAGAAGATATCAAAAAACCGATTTATATTTTTACTCAGTATGCTACATTTCTCTGATAATTCAAAAGCATCTGAAGGCGATAGAATATATAAAGTCTAAATTTAATTAATACGATGACAACAAATTTTAATATGGCTTTCTGCCCAACCCAGTCTGTATGTATTGATAAATCTATGATTCCTTTTTTGGTCAGGCTTCCTTTCCGTCAGTGCATTCGGAATAAAAAGCATCGTTACTGAATAAAAATATATAAACTTTGTTCTGTATTATATTCTTCTTCTTTTGATAAAGACATGTTGTTTTTCAATGTGCCTCCAGTAAGTTGTCGTTACATGGTTTTCGTGGTCTTCCTACTGATCGTCTTCCTATTGGAGAACCGTCTTTTGCCGTCTTTACTACTCTATTTGTTGTCATTCGGTTTATATGATCGTTCTATTCCACTCTCTATTTCTTACCCAGTTCTTGATGTTCTTCACCCTGCATTTACGTCGTATATCTGTACTTCTAGCACTGACCCATAGTGTCTTACCATCAATTTTTCTAAGTGTTTTTATCTCTGCTGTCTCTAACATCCTTTTTGTCCTCTCTGTGTCAGGTCTTGTTTCTGCCGCGTGTATCATTATTGGTCTGATGACTGTTTTGTAAATTCTGCCTTTGGTTTCTTTCCCGATATTTTTATTTCTCCATATTGTTTTATTTAGGCAGCCTGCGGCTCTGTTTGCTCTATTCACTTGATCTTCCACTTCGGGTTCGAGCTTTCTGTAGCTAGATAATGTGATGCCTAGATATTTAAACTCCATTACTTGTTCTATTATCTGACCTTCCAACTTCAATTCACATCTTAGTAAATTTGCTGTTGTAACCATGTATTTTGTCTTTTTTGGGGAAATTAATATGTTAAATTTTTTAGAGGTTATATTAAATTGGTGCAGCATACGTTGTAAATCATCTTCATTTTGAGAGAGTAGTATTGCATCGTCTGCATAGCAGATTATTTTAAGTTGTTTTTCTCCCATCAGGAATCCTTTTTTACTTCTTATTTTTTTTTTATTATTTCCTCCATAATCAGGTTAAACCATAGACGACTCAGGGAATCGACCTGTCTGATCCTATTGCCAGCTTCAATAGGGTCTGTTAGTTCGTCTTCTGCTTTTACTTTTATTGTGTTGTTTTGGTAGATATTTTCGATCATTTTGATTATTCCTAGAGGTATCTCTCTTGCATATAGTAAGTGGATATCGTATTTTAATTTGACCTGGTCAAATGCCTTTGTGAGCTCACGAAACATAGATTTGCCGGTTTATTGTATTCTACTGATTTCTCTTGCACTTGCCTAATTGTAAATATAGCATCGGTGCCTGATTTTCCCGACCTAAAACCTGGTTGTTCTGCTGTTAGTGTTTATAGTAGAATTCTGTTTTGTTCTATTATTTTTTGGATTACTTTTAATCCAAAAGATCCTTTAATAAAGATTAATATTGTTAGGTCAGATCTGGTTCTCCGTACTTTAGGAGTTCGTTCGGTATTCTATCCTCTCCTGGTGATTTTCTATTTTTTAAGTTCCTTAATGCTTGTTTTACCTCTTCCTCCTCAATATTTATTTCTTCGTTTGTCGTCACCTCTGGTGTTGGTGGATCATTATCGTCAGCTTTAGCAAATATTGATCGAAAATAGTCTACCCATGTTTCCTTTTGAATGTGGTTAGTTTTTATTAGTTCATTTATCTCTTTTCTTTGTCCTCTGATCATTCTCCATATTTCTTTTTGTGTTCCATAGAAGCTCCACATAAAACCAAACTGTGTTTTGCTTAGTTCTACTTCTATTTTGTTGTAATTTCTCAAGTTTAGTTAAAAAAAAACAGTACATGACTCATTAGCTTTGCTTTAAAAACCTAGAATCTCTAGCGTAAAAAACATTTTGCTTGATTTTCAAAAAAAATTTTAAACCCTACCTAGAGACTGAATCATCAAATATAGTATTTGGAAAATTCCAGAGACTTTACATATGTATGAATTACATTATATAGTTACAAAAAGTAGAATAAACACATATATATGCAGAAAAAAGCTAAAAATATTTGATATCCCCTTCAAACTAACGACGTAATCTATACTTGCTACAGTCCCAGTAAATGTATATATTAAAAGAAAAAATATAAGTTTCCCCATACAATCATTGACGATATTTACAATGTGCTGAACTGTTTTTAAGTTAGTCCCGATATTTAAAAAACATCTAAGACTATAAAAATTATCCAGTTTCTTATCATTGAACATATTTTGTATTAAAGCGATAATTTGTTGGTACATGTTACAAAAAACTGTTGCCATATGCCAGATAAAATATGTAATGACCATAGCTTCTAGTAAAGTGAACAACCACCAAACAAGACAATACCAATCAAATCTGGGTATTTTGCTGAAATCTACATGAAAACTTATTATAATAATGTTGGTTGAATAGACTACAATGAGAAATATCAAAACAACAACAACTTTAAAATGTAAGAGTTCTGACTTAACACTGAAAAGTTGTACCAAATTGTCATCCACTTTTTCCTGTCCTTTAGCATCCCTATGACACATTGAATAATAAAACCATAGAGTGACCGTATGCAAAACTTCTATAACGACAGTTTCCGTTGTGAAACCTCTGGAATAAGCAGCTAGATAAGTCGAATCAAACACTGGATAAATAAAAAACAGGCTGTAGACCACATAGAAGAGTTTCCCGTATTGAGGACTAGTTGGAAAGAGACCACCATAACTTGCAATGGTAAGTATCAGGCGTAAATATCCGATATCTGTGATTATAGACAATTTTTGCAGATTTTCGAACATTTATAATGTATACTTGCTGCTTTTTGTCTAGAAAGCTTTTGTTCTGGGGTCATTATAATCATCTCCTAAATAATTAATGTTAAAAGTGCGTATGTATATTATTTGTATTCTAAAAACACAATAAAGATTTACCTCCTCTCACATTTGTTGATTGAATTAAATATTTATAGGGTAAATGAAGGTACATATGTACAATTAGCTTTATAGAACAGTTTATTTTGTTTAAATACCTTTTCCCAGGAAACAGAAAAATCGTTTTTTAAAATTAAATACTCGACCAGGGCCGCAAAAAAAAGTGAAAAATAGTAACAGGATGGAACCTCCTGCAAAAGAAATAAAATATATCAAAATTAAGGGGAATCATTATTTACCGTCAATGTAAGGAATTAAAAGAGGGTGAGTTTTTAAGAATAAAAACGGTTTTGTACGATTTCCATCTATCTTAAATATATTCGTTATATCCAAACTCACAAACTTATAATAACCAAAGCTGACAAAGGAAATTGCCAATTGCATTTATTGCCGATTATTAGATAGACCGGGCCAATTCTGCTTTGTATATAGATAAGTCTGATAAACTATGGTATAAAGAATATCTAAATAAAAAATTTTGGTCAAATAATCGATTTCTTTGTCTTCAATATTAAAATCGTATGCAGAATTGGCATGTTTGAAACAATAAGTGCAAAGTTGTTAAATAAATCTGTGTTTTAATCCCTTTCCTTATCATTTTCTTCATCTTCACTATCCTTCAATACAGATGGTTGATCATGTAATAGAAAGGTAGGGAGACAACATTTACCTGAATATTGAGCATGTGAACCCAAACAGACTATATTTAGACCAGAAGAATCTGAGCAGTTGTCTTCTAAATTTTCGAGTTCTTTGAAAGCACTTTTATCTGCTTCTTCTTCTGAATGTTTCTCATTGTCAGGTAATAAGCCAATGTAGCCTCAGCACCTCTAAGGTTATGTAGATCCCACATTTCTAAAACAAAATAATAAAAATGAACAACGAGGATAGGCGTTGGGAAGCATATAACCCACTTACAGATATAGATTTAGCATTATTCTGAAGCTATTTTCTTGTGGCATTTTAAAGTAATTACTATTTAAATGGGAATACGCCACAATTAAAGGTTAAAGTACGTTTATTGACGTTTCAATTTCCACTTTGTAAATCGTTCTCAAAATACAAACGATAGTAAATTAAACAAATTTTGTTTTTTTGTTACTTAGTGAAAAATTCTTCTAATAATTTAATTTTATCTGACTCATCTATATTGACAATTCAGGACATACATAATACATTCTAAAGTAGACGACTTTAAAATGATATTGCCAATATTGTTGAGTTGCGCTTCTGGTACGACTTTACTTAAAAGATAGTTCATTCGATTACATGAAATCAAAATGTTGAGAAAGCATGAGACAATAGTTACGATTTAATTTCAGTAATTTACAAATGCTAGAATATTCCACAGGGTGATGCAAACTTTAAGAAAAAAACACAGTTTGATTCGTACATCCGGTATATGAAAATTTACCTGTTTAGCAACAATATTATTATAAGGATATTGTCAAGGAATAAGGCCATAATATATTAAAAAAATCACTTTAATCGGACAACAGGTTTAGGAGATATTAGAAATAAAAAATTACCCATTTTTAAGGTGGCCGATTAATTTTGGCCCAGAGTGTATAATAGTTTATTGCCCTATGATAATTTTCAAGAGACAAATAGTAAATCTACTAAATCTACAGAGGAAAGTAATCAGGTATGTATTAGTTTTCTATTTTTGTAAATTATAATAAAGTTTACTATATGTAAGTAATTATAGTTTTACCATCTGTTCTAGGATGGTGATATGCGTAGTATTGTTAAAGATAGTTACGCCACAATCACCGATAAAAATTACGTACCACCGGCCGATTATGATGTGAATGTCTCTAGTATTTCATAGTTAGACAGTGACGACAATATTGTAAATGTGAATTTATTACAAACTATTTGATGGTATTTGATCTATATTGCTATTTATCTTTATTTTTAAAAGTTTTTCTTTTGTTCATAAGATTAATATTTCATCGGTCATCCACTTATATCTTACCTTTTGCAATGCACTCCTATACGTTTTCATCGCAAGCTCCATAAATGCTGATGCAAAGTGATGGCTTTTAAAATGTGCAAATAAAGTAATTTCTATAAAATTTGTTTCATTGACCATTAAAATTATTAATTAGCTTGTTACTGTTTTGTAGAATGGACTATATATCTTGTTATATATAGTAGGTACCTACAATAGCTGACAAATTTGCAGCACATTTTAAAAGAACAAGGAAATTCCACTCTATTCTGCAGACATCTCTCCGTATCGATTGTGTGTATCAAAGTTCGATGTAATTCCGCACACGTACGACAGTTGTCCATCACCGGTAGATTTGACAGTTTGTATCGTAAAAGAGAAAAGTCTTACGGTATCGCTCGGTCGTCCTCCAATAATGGCCATCATGTCGTAAACTCTCATTCAACTTGGGGTATTGAGGAGAATCCATAGGCGGAGGACGTGATGGCTCTCCTTTCTATTTTGATGGACATCTCTCAACGTCCATTACCGTTTCTTCGCCTATTCGTCGTTATTTCGGATTAAATGGGCTTCGCTAGTAGCTTTTTAGTGCCAACAGTCTTTATTCATCGAAAATAGAGCGGTAAATTGGAAAATTCCAAACCGTATGCACAAAAAAATTTACCTCCAAACTAGGATAAATCAATAACGTGCTTGAAATGTACTAAAAGAAAAACCGAAAAAAATAAATACAACTTTAATTACTCATTTACAATTCTAAATACTAATTTTAACAAAGAAATAATAAATAACTTTTAGTTTTCTAGGGTCTAGGGTTAACTTCGATTTTTTATTTCTTCATTTAAAACTTCAACTTCATTTCAACTTCTTCATTTAAAAAAAACGTTTTTTGGCTTATTTCAGATGCCAATGATGATGCTCTAGATGGCGAAAGTACTTGGGCAAGATTAAATTAAGAAAAGTGTGCTCGATATTTGCCTTTCATTTTATCAAAGTTCATTTATTCGAGCATTCAACCTTATATAAATTCTTTTAAAATATTCATATAAATATATTATTTAGTGATGACCTTTTAAACTTTTCTTCTCCTATGAAACTTCAATCTATGCCACAGTATCTCTCACCACATCTGAATAACATCGATCTTTCAGCCACAACTCCAATATTAATAATACCTAAACCTCTCTGGAACAAATTGAAAGCAGATTTATTTCTCTCGTAAACTAATTATGATAAGCATTGGACAAATCCACAATTTCTAAGGCAAACACAGATTTAATCATAACTTGTAATCTCCCGCTCTTCTGCTACATACATACTGCTGAATTATTCTCTATTCTCCAAGCTACAAACTTACTATCACCAGAATAAAATAAGTAGCAATATATACAGACCCTTTAGCGTCTATCTACTCTCTCAAAAGTATGTACACGGAACATCTTTTGGTTTAAGCTACTCAAACCTCTTTCGATAGTTTAATCTCACTGGGAGTATCCATAACCATGATCTGGATTACGTCTCATGTCGGAATCCCTGGTAACGAACTAGCCAACGTCTTTGCAAAACATGCCGCGTGTGTTAATATGGAGACTGAAAACATACAACTACATACAGATTTACAGTCGTATTTTAAAAACATCATCCAAATGTCTTGGCAAGATCACTGAAATTAAATCTCTTCCAAGCTTCGTGATATCCATCCCACTGTTAAAAAGCTAAAGTTTCCTTCTATGACACAAAAAAACAAAATCTTAATTTGCTTAGAATCGGCCATACAAGACTAATTCATAAGCATTTAATGAGGTCTTTAGATCCACCTACATGTACACACTGTCTATCTGTTAAATATATTATCGTAGACTGTCCCTATTTCAACAATAACAGAAAAAAGAATCTTTTGGGTGGAAACCTACCAAATATTCTCAGCTCGCCAGATCAATTCCAAAACCTTATTAATTTCCTCTATGAAATCAGGCTTCGCCTCGAAATTTAGAAGAAGAAACGTAGTTTAGAATTTGATAATTTAATATTTGTACCAATATTTAATTTATCTAATGTATTTATTAATAGATTGTAATGTTACTGTATATCTTTGTAATGTAAAGGTAAATAAAATAAAAATGACATTCCTTGGACTTCATAAATTATAATGAAAACCTAATAAAAACCCTAAAAAACCAAGATAAACTTACTGAACAAGTTGCAACAAAGTTGATAATTTATGACTCATGTTTCCCTAAACTTTATTGTTTGCCTAAAATTCATAAATTTGACATTCCTCTCAGGCCTATTGTAAGTTCTGTAAAATCTACTACCTACAACATTTCCAAATTCCTTGCTGATACATTAACTGATGCCTTTGAATATCACAATAATTATAATTCTAAGGACACATTTACCTTTGTCAATGCTGTTAGGGGAATGCAGTTACCAAATGATTATGTTTTAATTTCTTTAGATGTGGTGTCGCTATTTACAAACATTTCACTAAATATGGTCACGGACATTATAGAATCAAATTGGAACCTTATAAAAGACTACACGACATTATCAAAAGACAATTTTCTACAAATTCTTAGGTTTATTTTTAACAACACCTACTTTAGTTTCAATGGTAAATTTTATTCTCAAATTTTTGGAAAGCCGATGGGTTCCCCGATTAGTCCAATCCTTGCAACTATTGTAACTGATCATCTCTTAGATAATGTGATTACGCAATTACCTTTTGAATTACCGTTTATATATAAATATGTCGATGACATCATATGTGCATCACATGTCCATCTTATCACATCAATACCACACTAAACATTTTTAATTCATTTAATAAACATCTTCAGTTTGCAATTGAAACTGAGACAGATTTTAGTATACCATTTTTAGACACAAGAGTAATAAGAACAAATGACAATATTTTGATATTGGATTGGTACCAAAAGCCGACAGCATCAGGCAGGTATATAAATTACTATTCAAACCATACCACCCGTCAAAAATATAATACCGTACTAGGTATGAAAAACAGGATAATGTCCATTGTTGATGACAACTTTTTACAAAAAAAAACATAATATACAAAATTTTTCGTAACAACGGATATCCTAAACAAATTAAAAAAAAACTGATTTACAGCACTAATTTCTATGACGGTCCCGTCCATGATTCTAATAACAAATCAATCAAATATAAAAAACTTCCCTTTATTAATGGTCTAACTCATTCTGTCATATCCATATTCAAAAATGTTCCTAATATTAGTATAGCTAAATATAATACCATGAACAGCAAACAACTATTTTCAAAAATCAAAGACCCAGTACCAACCTTATATAAAAGTAATGTCGTTTATGAAATACCGTGTTTAGGATGTCAAAATAGCTATATTGGTCAAACATCACAATGGCTAAAACAACGCATCACACAACATAAAAATGATTGCCGCTTGAGAAAAAATACTTGCGCAGTGGTTGAGCACTATGAAAACACTGGTCATATGCTAGACTATAACAAAGCTCACATTTTGGCACAGACTGATAACTACAAAAGTAGATTATTTCTTGAAATGTATTACATTAACAAAAATAAAAACACTTTAAATTATAAAACGGACACTGGACAGTTAAGTAACATATATTGTAACATATTGAACAATATTTATAAATATTAAAAATAGCCAACATTCATCTTAATAACAACTAACCTTAATAATTCATCAAATAAATATTATTCTTCTAACTTTTCTTTTATTGTTATTTTTATTTTTACATTTGAAATAATTCTAATTTTTTATCGTATAGCTGTAACGAACGTGCTTAAGACAATTTAATCTTGACATTTAATATTTCAAATACTTCAATGTCAGTTTTTATTTGCGAAATCTTTTAAATTCTGTGAGTGTTTTAAAATGTATTTGTACGCCATTTTTTGTAATGTTCAAATTGTTTTTAGTTTACTCCTGAGGAAGCTTTTAAATAAATGGCGAAATATTGAGTAATTTAGTAAAAAGAAAGATTTTTATTATAGACCACTTTACCCGATAATTTGAACGTATTTATATGTATATATATATATATATATATATATATATATATATATATATATATATACATATATATATATACATATATATATATATATATATATATATATATATATATATATATATATATATATATATATATATATATATATATATGTATATTTATGTGTACACATGAAGTGTATGATAAGGTGCACATAGTTATTGGTGGTAAAGTTCGCGCAATCCCTGCTGTGAAATTTTATTTAACGAAAGAGAAAAGCAATCGCAGTATTTTCCATAATATAAGCAAGCCGGCATTCTCTTAAGCTTTGTTAGTGAAGTTGTAGATCATGTGTCATCTTCAAACAATGGCCGCCATTGGTTAAGGGTGCGCCTTGTGCTTATAATTGTGTTTATACGGGCGTGTATGTCATAAAGTAAAACAATTACTATCGTCGCTTAGGCCCAATAATTTACCGCTCAATCGGCAATAATAGTTCCCGCAAATAGTTTCGACAATCTTAGAGCTTTTAGAGCTACTTAGCAACTGTTGCGAAGCCGATTAGGGATGATTTGGATTGTTTAACGTTCGGATTTTGCAAGATTTCCCTACTTTGATTTACGCGGGTACATATTATATAAGCTCTTGTACTACGACACTGTTATCTGCGATATGAGGTTTAATGGCCCATTCAAAACAAAGCAATTAAGCAGACTGAATAGGAAGATATAAGGATCAAGGTTGTTTTATAATGGAAAAATTATCCCTACCGAAACTGCATCTTGTCCGGGAATGCTTTATATCTTTGTTCTTAAGTAACTGTATTTTCTTTAATAATAGAACTGAAAAAATTTTTGTTTTCAAAATTTCTTTTTAACTTATTTCAAATTTTTTTACTTTTTTTTTCATCACTAAAGCTGTTTCGGCAGAGTGCTTTTCTCAAGTGATCTATTTTTGGTAAGCGTATACACTTTATAGTCTTTAACTGAATAAGTTGAGGAGAGTACTGTTTGCCGCAAGGCAAATAGGTTATTCAGAATTTTGTCCGTACTTTTTAATTTGTCAATTTCCATAGATTCTAATAAAGACAGCATAAGACCTTTATTTTAAATGTAAAGAATTAGTTAAATAAAAGAATAACTATGGTCTAGAAGGCGAAATCTTCTTCTTTTGGTGCCTATTCGTTTCGAATATTGGCGATCATTCTGGCTATAATTATTTTATTAACTGATGCTTTAAATAGATTGGTTGTTGTTGTGGAGAACCATTTCCTCAGGTTTTTTTAACCATGATATTCTTCTTCTCCCAATTTCTCCCTTTCCGAATACATTGCCATGAAGGATTATTTTCAGTAATCTGTATTTAGTGTCGTTTCTGATTATATGTCCGAGATATTCTAATTTTCTTCTTTTAATAGTATACATCACTTCTTTTTCTTTCCCTATTCTTTGTTGTATAGTCTCGTTGGTTATCTTCGTCCATGATATCCCTAGGATTCTTTTGTATAGCCACAGAAGTATATAGAGTGTCCAGGATTCAACTCCGTAGTATATTATCGAGAAGATATAACATCGTAGGAGCCTTACTTTTATCTCCAAATTATGGTTGTGGCTTTTAAAGAGTTTGAACTTAAAGCTCCACTAAAATTAAATGAACTTTACTTACTTTTACATGTCTGATTTTTAAATATGTTATTAATGGAACTATAATAAAGTTATATTTAATCAGTCAGACAAATTAAAATGACCAAACATCCCTCAAACACAAAAATTAGTCAACCAGAAGTATGAGCGCGAGAGTGCGCATGAGCCTCAGGGTAAAAAATTCAAATACATTAAGAATACTTACTGTTTTCGATCCGATTAAATATTTTTGCATCTCTATTTAAAAATCAGACATGTAAAAGTAAGTAAAGTTCATTTAATTTTAGTGGAGCTTTAAAGCGTCTGACAAAAGTTCTGGTCCATGACAAGTGTCTGACACTTATTACAGTATTTTCAAAATAATATTCTACAAAATATGTATAAAAATCAGTTATGTATATTTAAGTTAAATAGCTCTTATTTTTAGTTACCTTTCTCACCTGGTACCTGCCCAGGTGTCACTCAGCAAGTTTCATAAATACGCAGGTATTCAAAGCATACGAGACGCTACTCAGACTCTAAGGTTTCATCTGTGTGAAAATAAGTTATGTCTGATCGCTCTGGGATCTTACTCTATAAGGAGTTCATGTCTCGGTATATCTCTTAGAAGGTTGCTTATTTGGAAAATTTTGATATTTCCTCATTACTGTGGTCTGCTGTGCGTGCATATACTTGTATAATGTTAGTGTTTATCGGTGACGTATTTATTTGTAACAAGAGGATTCTATCATTCACTGGTATGAAGTTGTTGACATGTTTGGCTATACTTTTATATGTGATAATTCCGACTCCATTTTCATATTTACCATTTTCTGATCCTAAATAGTATACTCTGTATTCTTCTATGTCACAATAACTTAAGTCCGGTCACCTCATTTTGGTTGTGTCCATTATTGCTATTTTCATGCGTTCAATTTCTTTGATTGCGCATTGGATTTTTCCTGATTGAGCCATAGCCCTAACGTTGTGGTCATGGGAATCACCTCTCTTGCCAGATCGTGGTCTCCGATGTCCATGATCAGTAAGCAAGTTTGTGTTGTTTTGTACAGCCATTATGACTGTACTAGAGATATCCATAACGATCGTTAATATAGTGGTTTCCCGTTGCCTTCGATATTACGCCGTTGACCAAACCACTGATTCTTCCACCTTTGGGGCCGGTTTCTCAGCCCCGGACAAAAGAATGCCCTACCACCTACCAACTCGTCCGCCCGAAGCCATTGGTCAACAAGTGGGGGATTGCTTATACCGGCAATTGTTCGGTTGCCTACGTAAAATTTATTGTTCTATTATTGAAAGCTCTTTTATGCTCTGCTATACGTTTGTTAAAAGTTTTACCAGTTTGACCGATGTAAGTTTTTGGACAGTCGCTATATTTAAGTTTGTATATACAACTGTGTATGTGCTTTTTCTTTTGAGACTGTCTTTTGAATTTTTTTTTGACATGGCAATTTTTATTAATTTATGTAACATGCTATGGTAGGCTGTCAATTTATGTTGTGTAGGATGGAATGATGAATTGCGTATAGTTGTGTCAGTATAAGCATATTTATGAAATACGGAGAACCCTACGCATACCGACACATGACACAATTTGAGCCCGCACAATATCGTTTCAACTGCAAATCAACCATAAACTTCGCCTAGATTCGTGCCTCGGCAATAACACCTTCTTTCTTGCTTCAGTTTAACAGTAAGAGTGTCTCAGTGCATGATATTTGTTAGCGTATTTTTCCCTTCGTGAAGTTTATTGTTTACTTTGTATTGTAAACTTTTAAACACAATATGCTTCCAACTTTTGCGGACCTAATTAGACAATATTTATTTATCCGACCAAATTTTTTAAATAAAAATAAACAAGAACCGAGTTTGGGTGATGTGTGTTTATCGTTGATAAAGGAATTGAAAACTGTATGGCAAAACAGTTCGATTCTAATAGTCTCTGACCAACAAATTTTATACAAAATGAGGAAGTATCATCAAAAATATCGCAATATCAAGAAACCAATAAAAGAAACATAGCAAGTTATTAAATATGTAAAAGAGAATTATTCTGTTAAGAGAATTTAAAAAGACAGTTTATTTTACATTTCAATGTGTAAATGCAAAGACTTTCCGAAGCGTGATTGCAAAATTAAAATACCCATTGATGAAATAGGCTTTTTAACTGACCAGCGAACTTAAAGAGAAATGGTTCTTAATAAAATTGATGTAAAGGCAACTAAAATTCTCGAAAAAAAGGTAAAGCGTAAAGTTAAAAGTAATAAAAGAATAAAAAATAATCTCGTAAAAGAGTGCTTCGGAAGATAGCTCTCCACGAGCTCTAGTATTTCCTCTAACGATATTATCGAGCTTCAATTTCTCGAAAGTCATGATATTTCAGGACAACCTTTTAGATTCAGATGAGATCGAAACATTTTTCTTTAGCCCAGGATTATGACCGCACAGGAGTCTCAGACAGATCCGCTGCAATTCTTGTTAATACTGGTTTAACAGATATGGAAATAATATCAATGAAAGAATCATCTAAAATAATAGACCGAAATAAAATTAGGAGAGAAAGAGTGAGAGCTCGCAAACATTTGAGAAAAAAAGAAAAAAAAAACAGTATCTATGGAGTATATTTCGATTAAAGAAAGGATAGAACTTTGGTTGAAGTAAGGGAATAAGATACTCTTTCAAGAAAGACAATCACAGAAGAATATATCGTTTTGATTTCAAAGCCGGATTTCGTCTATCTTGGTCATATAACTCCATTTTCTGGAAGCGCTTTAAGGTTTGTTAGAATTCCTATAAAGAAATGTATAAATATTTCGAAAGTGTAAGCAATTGAATACTATGGGACAGTGGTAAATACTGGATACAAAAATGGAATATTTAGACAACTTGATGTTTCCTTAGCGCTCTCTCTAAAGTGGTTTGTTTGTTAAATGCACACTAATTGCTACATCATTGCGACATCTCTTGCAGCATTTAGATAAAGAAAGTACTGGACGAAAAGGTTATTGTGGAGAGGTTGGCAAAAAACTGAAGAATTGTTAAAAACATTCTACTATAAAATTCAGGAAAATAGATATTAGTTCCTAAATCAACGATATCTTGTCGCTTTGATTCAACATTTTATAGAGAAAAGAACCGCTAATTTTTCAACAGTTTATAACGAATTTTAAATGGGTTCTAATAAGCCACTCTATATATTTACGAAGAGACTGCATAATGATAAAAACAATAAAATTAAGAGATTAATTGCTCTTTAACCAGTTCCGAAAACGAATAAACATTATTGATCTAGTTCTAGGCAGACAAAAAATTTGTTTTTTGTAACGAATTAGCGAAACGGTTGGTACGAACAAAAAACTTCCATGACCAGTTATGTAAAAATGGTAACTTTTTATATTAAGAAGAGGAGAAGTGGCGGTAAAATAATACCGAAGCTTGTTTAGATACCAAAAAAATAACCCGTTTTAGCGCGAGTCTTAACGAGAACAAACGAGACAAAAAACTTGTTTTATTTGAGCTGAGATCTATCGAAAATAAATAGAATATATTTTATATATCATATATATTTTAACCAAGAAATGGTTACTTCGGCTACGCTGAAAATTTTTGATTGGCATTGCTAGCTGTCGATAGGAAATATATTAGAGAATTAGGTTTTCGAAGGATATAACATAATGATATTCAAGTTCGGCAATTTAATATTCCCAATTTCAATTTTAATGCACATGATTACTCTGAACTAGTTAACTGGTAGTTACTAACAATTAAAGAATCCCCACTGACAGTACAAATTTCAGATATTGTACTCCAAGAAAAGATTTTCGATGTCCCTGCTGTTTTGTATGATCTTAACTAGATAGTGTTCACTGAGGTGTCATATAATTTTTGGAGCAATGTCTTGTGCTTTATTTATTCATAAGCTACTGTCAGATCTAAAAAAGTAGCCACTGTTATAAGTTTTTCTTCGAAGCCTTTTTAAATGTTTTCTTTTAGTGCGAGTAGGGGAGGGTGATATATAACGGGACAGTTTTCTATAATTTTTAATAACATTTTAAATTCTGGAGATATTTTATTTAATTTAGGTACATAGGTAGGGGGTAAATATTTGTTTAAAATCTATTTTTTTTTTAATTTTTGCTTTGATATTTTACGCAAAAAACTGACTATCCCATTATGTACCCCATGTCCCATTGTATACCATCACTGGTATATATTGGGACTCCCTATGGTTCATATTGGGACATAAGAAAATAATGTTTTTAAAATGGTTTATTATATTTCTTAATAATCAGAACAAAAGCAAAACCAACATATTCAATAAAAATTTAATTAAAAAGCAAAAACTTAATTGGAAATAACCAGAAATAAAACATATTCGGTAAGAAAAAAATAAAAAACTCAATATGAAGTACACTAAACTAACTAATAATTCATGTTATAAGAAGATAGATCATAATCAAAACTAAGCTTTTTCATAGATCTCTGAGTCCCTCCAAAATATGCAGGTTTGGGTAACTTTTAAATTATTTGTCCTATTGTGTCCTAACAGTGTCTTCGTCTCTTTCATCAGGAAAAATGAAGTTAGTTGAAGTAGTCTTGCATTTTTTTAAAAAGTTTATGAAATATTCATCTGCCTCTATTTTTTCTATTTGTCCTATAAAATGCTTGTATGATTTCTTGGTAGTATATTCAACTATCACAAAATCTTTGATCCTGAAAGTTTCATCCTGAGGAATATTTTGTAAATTTTCGAAATCATCCTCCAGATCATTTTCATAGTCATCAACTACTGCCTCTGCAATATCACTTTCGGAAGATGTTTCATCAAAAACCTTCCTTTTTGCATTGTGAGCAACTTTCTTCCGTGCTTGTTTTTCCTTTTCTTTCTGAATTCTCTCCTCCTCACTTCTCTTTTTCTCATCCATAAAAGGTGAACTAGTAAGAATTGTGGATTTAAGTTTAGGCCGGCCCTTCCTGATATTTTTTCTCTGCTCTGCCTTTGGGTAAGGTTTAACTTGCTCTGGTGAAAGAAATTCATCTGTTTGATTTACACCATGATTGCTAGTGGAAGGTTCTGGCTCTAAATAATTTTGTGGCTTTTCATTATTGTCATCGGTCTGTATGTTAGCTTCTAATGGTCTATCTGTAACATAAGAGCTTAGAAAGTCCTCCTCTTTGAAAATTTTAGAATCTACAAGTGATATTCCAGTTTTTCTAAATGTCGACAAAATATTAGTAGGGGTAAAAGCTTTTGGTAGTATTTTACCCACAATACCGGCAACATCATAAATAGTAACAGGAACACCTGGATGGTTAATCATCCAATTATCAGTCTCTTTGTTCTAAAAAGTCTTGAATGGACCTAGACATCCCACGTCAAGAGGCTGAAGTTTATGGCTGCAGTGAGGTGGTATTGTTAGGAATACTATACCATTGTCTTTAGAGTATTTCATAATTTTATAATCACAGTGAGCTTTGTGATTGTCCATGATTAGTAATATATTTTTTTCTTTACTACATCTTGTAACGTCTACTAAATGTATAAGAAAATTAAGAAAATTATCGGTCGTCATCCAACCAGTTTTGAATGCGGCCCCTTGAGATCCAACAGGTGCTCCATTTAACATATGGGAATTAAAAATTTGACGAGGAAATATAAAATAAGGAGGACAGTAATTTCCATTGGCACAAATCGCTATACACATTGTTACTAACGTACCTCGTTCTGCACTTGTTACTTTTCCCACTTGTTTCAGTCCTTTGGGTGCTATAATTTTTGGTGGTCTGTGCACCGTCGTTATTCCGGTTTCATCGCAGTTGAATATTTCGTTTGTTGAAAATTGATATTTTAACATAACTCTTTTTAAATTATCAAAAAATGCCGATACGTTATGAGCATTAAAACTAGTAGCTCTGCTTAGGCTCGTTTCCTCAGGTGTTCTTAATGTCAAGTTGCTGCGAATTCTAAATAGCCGCATCCGATCAATACCAGCAGATTTATTTTGCTCCCATGAGATTGGAATTCTTTTATTGTTTGCCACTGCATATTGGTACGCAAACTCACAAGTGGCTTTTACAGTGAGTCCATGACAAAGCCTACATGCTTTTATTAAATAATCAGCCAGGAGTTTTTCTTCTTCATCTGAGAATATCTGCGTAAAGCCATGATTCCGATTAAAATTAAAAGTTTTTTTACCATATTCACTACATCGCTTAAATTTTGAAACCATTCTTTGCAAAGAAGATTTCGTAACTGCAAATTTGTCTGCTGCTGCACGTATTGACAATTCTCCAGCTACAACCATCTCACTGGCTTTTTTCATTTTTCTTATATACTCTTCATGATCTTGTTTACTTTTCTGAATGAATTTTATCTGATCTTTTCTACTGTGTTTTGGCATCTGTAAAACAAAACGGGCGTTAAGTTGCTTTACTCTTAAAGAATACAACAAGATTGATTATCTAAATATCTTTTTCGTAAATACTAAATATACAAAGGAACATCAAATGATGTTATGGTACATAGTGGGACACGTCCCTGTATATACCACATACTAGTGTCCCACTTAGTACCATGACATTAAATTTATAAACATTACTATCAGTTATTGTTCTGAAGCTATTTTCTTGTGGCATTTTAAAGTAATTACTATTTAAATGGGAATAAGCCACAATTAAAGGTTAAAGTACGTTTATTGACGGATTTCCGAAGTGGAAATTGAAACGCCAATAAACGTACTTTAACCGTTAATTGTGGCTTATTCCCATTTAAATCGTAATTATTACTATCAGTTTGCATAAATCGTTTTTAGAAAAATATACCAATACACATACCTTTTACACTCTTTGCAGCACCTAACTGTGAAATTTCAGAAACTTTAATAGTCTTTTTACGGATTAATAAGGCATACAAAGGACATAAAAAAGTTACTTTTCGTCTATGGAAACTTAACCGCAGCCATTACAGTCATATACTAAGTCGGTAAATAGAAATCTGCAAGTCAAAAGAACTCTTCTATTGTTGGCTTTTAACGTTTAATTCAACTACATCTACTTTATCATAGATGTCGAGATATTTCAATTGACCCATTATGTACCACGTCCCAGTATATACCACCGTCCCCTACTTGTCCGGTCCAGTTGAAGGGTCCGAATTCTCTTTTTTGTGAGATAAGAACATTTTTTCAGTAGTTGTAGTTTTCCACAGACATACAAATAAAAATAATTGGAGTCGCCGACACTTATCAAAGAATTCGCCGAAAGATTATTAGGAGTTCTTCTTAGAAGAAAAGAGCGATATAATCGACAGTTTGCAATTAAACGTCTACATTGACATACGAGGAAGAAACTGTACATTAAAATACATTTTCACATTTTTTCTATATAATTTCTTATAATTTTTTCTGGTTTAGCGTTTTCAACTCAATAATTTTTTCGATGAATTTGCCTAATTTTTAGAATTGTATAAATCATAAAACTTTTACATCTCCGTTAGTAAGTTCTAAAACATCATTTGTTCAAAATCTTTATTTATCTCTGTCGTCGACATTTTTTCCGCAAACTAACTCGATATTCGCGGTTCTCTTTTCTGGCAAACGACAGAACGGAGCAATAACACGGGCCACGGATCTATGGCCATCAGAACTTCAAACTACTTGAGCAACTCTGACAGTAATGATTATTGTTTATTGGATAGCTCAAACTTCAGAAATATATTCCTCTTTGGATTGTCTCTATTTCGCAAGCGGTGCCACGTTGATGGTGCAACCGGGATGCGATGTTACTTTTAGGATATTAATTAATCTCAATAACGTTTATTTCCAAACTCAATTCAATCAATTATTTTTTTCTGTATAAACTAACTAGCCAATAAAATAAAAGTAACTGTAACAACATCGGTTAAGAAAATATGCTCAAACACGAAAACAGCCAAAACATCTAAACTTCAACCTAATACAATTAAATTACTAAAAGAAAGACGAAACAGAACAGATCGAACTTCGGACAGCTTCAAAAGTTTAAACAAAAACGTGAAGAAAGAAATTAGGAAGGATCATAGAAACTATACTAACAATCTAATAAAAAATATAATACAAGATAACTGCAATATGAAAGTACTCAAAATAAAAAACTCAAACGGCACAAGAAAAATCATAGAAATAAAAAATGAGACAAACGTCACCGTACGAGACAGAAAGGAAATAAGCGAGGCCATTGAAAAATTCTACACTAAATTATACTCGGCAAATACACAACTACAACAACGACGTACTGAACGAACAATAATTAACACCGGCTCAGAAGAAATACCGGACATAACCGACTATGAAATAAGAATGGCCCTAAATCAACTAAAAACGAATAAATGTCCGGGAAAGGATAAAATTACAGTCGAAATGTTCAAAATCGGTGGAAGAAAAATGGAACAGGTATTCAATATTTTATTTAATAAAGTAATTTATGAAGGAAAGATTCCTCAAAAATGGTACAACTTCGAAGTCATTTTACTGTTCAAGAAAGGAGGCAAAGCAAACATCGAGAATTACTGACCAATATCCTTGCTCTCACATCTGTATAAATTACTAACTAAAATCATAACCAACCGCCTAACACATAAGCTCGATTTCTATCAACCTATCGAGCAGGCAGGATTCAGAAAACATTTTAGTACCATAGACCACTTGCACACCGTAAGAACACTGATAGAAAAATGCACCGAGTATAATGTTCCAATTCATATGGCGTTCGTCAATTTCCATAAAACATTCGATTCCATCGAATTATGGGCAGTGCTTGAATCTCTAGAAAATGCACGTATAGATTCAAGATACACTAACATAATTAAAAACATATATGAAAATGCAACCATGCAGATAAAGCTGGACGAAAGCACAAAAACTAATCCCATAAGACTACAACGGGGAGTAAGACAAGGAGACACCATCTCTCCCAAACTATTTACCCTTGCTCTAAGAAACTAGAATAGAAGATCTAAATAATATGTTACAACAATTAAATGCAGTTTCAGGAGCGTTAGGCTTAAAAATGAACTACAGCAAAACAAAAATACTGAGCCGAGACCAGACAAATATAACAATACAAAATCATACCATAAAAAATGTTGAACATTATGTATATCTAGGTCATGTTATCAAACTAGGAAAACCAAATCAAGATGCTGAAATTAAAAGAAGAACACAATTGGCATAGGGCGCTTTCGGCAAATTAGCATATATCTTGAAAAACACCTTCATTCCTGCAAACTTAAAGAAAAAGGTGTATAACACATGCATACTACCAGTTTGTACCTACGGCTTGGAGACAGTAGCCCTTACCAAAAAATCTGCTAAAAAATAAGAAACAACGCAAAGAGCAATGGAACGAATCATGCTTGGAATATCACTAAGAGACAAGATTAGAAACACCGAGATAAGACGTAGAACGAAGATTAGGGATATTGTGGAAGAAATTGCAAAAATGAAATGGCGCTGGGCAGGTCAAGTAGCCCGATATAATGACAACAGGTGGACACGGAGAATTCTAGAATGGAGACCAAGGACGACAACAAGAAGCATGGGAAGACCTCAAAAAAGATGGGTAGATGACATAAGAACAGTGGCAGGCAAACAGTGGATTAGATTGGCGCAAGATAGAGAAAGATGGAAGCAATTGGGAGAGACCTAGATTCAGGAGTGGATGGAAAATGGTTGACAAAGAAGAAGAAGAAGTAGCCGCCCCCAATACTTAATTTTCGGTATGATTTAAAAAATCGAAAGTTCCACTTTCAAAAATTGTACCGAAATTAACTATTTTCGAGACGATTTTTTTCAATTTTGAAACGCTTAAGCAGAAAACAATAATATCAACTTGTATTTTTTTATGACAGCTCTTGTCATATAGAATTCAAAAGATTTCACATAAGATTAGTAAAGCTGCTAAAATGGCTACTTATGAATTATTGCCACTAAAGTTAAGAGATATGAATTAATTTAATTACTAGGCAGTCCCATAACTTGCTAGCCTCACCGTCCGATGGCGCCCTTATCTCAAGTAAAATCCACTATCGTGTAATATGTTCTCTTAGATAGCTAATGTCAAAATTTTAGCCGCATCGGACTCATAGTTTTGTTTTGACAGCGTGTGAAAGCAGGCGTCTCGACAGATTTTAAAAAAATGGAAAAAAAGCAATATCGCTCGGTGATTTGATTCTTGTTTTTGGAAGGGAAATCACAGAGCTCTTGGATGCTGTATATAGTGAGTCTTCTAATTTAACGGCAAACGTCTAATATTCGGCAAAGAAGCGACTTTTCTTGACTTACCCTCTATTACGCGCCTCACTTCGTTCGGCGCTTAATATCGGGCGCGTCAAGAAAAGTCATGCTTCTCCGCCTCATAAAGTAATATACTATTAGTTATTTAGAAGCAAACTAAAAAACTTGAAAGCTGTAATTCGTTTTAATTTTTAATTCTTTCTACTAGCGCCAGGGAAATAAGCAAAAAAGTATTTCGTTTGTGACACTAAATCGGCCAGGCAAACGACAGTTGTTTTGAGTAGAGTCGATTTTTTGGACTTAATTAATTATTAACAAACCAGTGGTTTTGCCCGTCGCAATGCAACGGGGATCCAACAATAATTTTAAATATTGCAAAATATTTTTTTAAAAACATGTCGATTTTTTGCTTATAAACAATTAATATAACTTTTAAACCATTGCCTGCAAAAAAATTATTTTTTCATATTTAAAAAGATTGTATTTTTTACAAATTTGAAATAAAAAAAATGACCCTATGGGTTCCTTTGTTTTTAATTACACCAGCTTTGTTTATAACAATTTAGATATCTTATTAGGACCATCTGAAAGAACATGCTTTAAAGTTTTAATGTGCAAAATTCGTAAGATTGCATTTTAAAGGAATCGTTCATAAATCTTCAAAAATGTGGCCTCAAAATCGGCCAGCTTTGAAACTAGTGATAGCAGTGGAGGGGAAGGAGCTATTGACTCTATTTCTGTTTCTTGTTTATGGATTTCGACATTTCTTTTTTTAATTTATACGTACTTTTTACTTTTTCCTCCTAAGTGTCTTCTCTGTTGAGGTTGGCGATCAATATGGCAAACTTCTCTCTATTTTGGGCTTGATAAATTAATTCATTTCCTCTTGTGTGGGTCCAATCTCTGATGTTTCGTAGCCAAGATTTTTTCTTTCGTCCTGTGCCCCTTTTACCTTCAATCTTGCCTTCTAATATTACCTGGAGCTGCTCAAATTCCCTATGGCACATTATGTGTTCTAGATATGGCGTCTTTCTAATTTTGATAGTATTGACCAGATGAGGGCGTGTGTTCATTGCTCTCAGTACTTCTTCATTCGTAGTTCTGCTGGTCCAGCTTATTCTTAGCATTTGGCGGTACATCCACATTTCAAATGAATTTAATTTGTTGACGTCATACTGTTTTAATGTCCAGGTCTAACAGCCATATAGTAATAGACACCACACATAACACTTTAGTGTTCTCAATCTTATTGAGACTGATAGCTTGGGGTTACAGAGCATTTTACACATATTCATGAAACCAGATATTGCTATTTCAATGCGTCTTCTAATTTCTTTTGAGTGGTCTAGTTGACTATTTAGTTCTAGTTTAGTTACTTTTTACTTTTTTTTATAGCCCTTTTTCTATCCGAATTGTCGAATAAAGGCCTCTCCCATTTCTCGTCATTCATCCCTGTTGTGTGCTAGGCGTTTCCACATTGGTCCTGCGACTTTTTTGATATCGTCGCTCCAGCGCATTTAAGGTCTTTCTCTTGGTCTCTTCGCATCGTACGGTCACCAGTTTCCGACTTCTTTGTTCCATCTACCATCTTCGCGACGTTCGTTGTGTCCAGCTCATTTCCATTTTAATTTAGCTGCTTGTTTCGCGGCGTCCTTTATTTTTGTTTTGTTCCGGATTGCTTCGTTCGTTTGCCGATCTATTAGTGAGATACCAAGCATCTGTCGTTCCAATTCTCGCTGAGTTTTCTGAATCTTGTCCATGTTCTTTTTTGTGAATGTCCAAGTTTGAGCTCCGTAAGTGAGAACGGGAAGGATACAAGAATCGAACACTTTGGTTCGAAGGTTTTGGGGTATCTTTTTGTCTTTCAGTATGTATGAGAGTTTTCCAAATGCGGCCCATCCCATTCTTACTCGTCTGCTTATTTCGGTAGTTTGGTTTTCTTTGTTTACCTTGATATTCTGACCCAGATATATGTATTCTTCTACATGTTCCACTTTTGTTCCTTGGATGGTTATCGTCGGTTGATCATCTTTATTCGACATTAGCTTAGTTTTACTCAGATTCAGTTTCAGTCCTTTTTTTATGGATTACGTATGAAGCTCATCGATTATCGTCTTCAGTTCTTTCCAGCTGTCGGCTATTAGTACTACGTCATCTGCATATCTTAAATGGTTTAAATACTTCCCGTTTATCGATAGTCCCTTCATTTCTCAATTTAGTGATTTAAAGATGTCTTCAAGTGCGGCAGTAAATAGTTTTGGAGATATGGTGTCTCCCTGTCTTACTCCTCGGTTGATTTTTATTGGCCTCGTTTTCATTCCGTTATCCATCGTGACTACCATTTTAGCGTGTTGATATATATTATGTATTAATATCCTATATCTAGAATCTATTCTGCTGTTGACCAGTGCTTCCTCAATAGCCCATAATTCTATGCTATCAAAAGCTTTCTCGTAGTCTATAAATGCGTAACAGATTGGTAAATTGTATTCGTTAACTTTTTCTATTAGGACCTTTAGTGTGTGAAGATGGTCACATGTATTGAACCCTTTTCTAATTCCGGCTTGCTCTACTGGTTGATATATATCGAACTTTGTTGTCAATCTATTTGTAATTATTTTTGTGAATGTTTTATAAAGTTGTGATAGTAGTGATATTGGACGATAATTTTTCAGATCTGTATTGTCCCCTTTTTTGTGTATTAATATTGTGTTAGCAGTATTCCATTCCTTTGGTATGTTTCCTTCAAATAGGCATTTATTAAAAAGTATTTTTAGGTACCTGATGACTTCTTCTCTGCCTTCTTTCAACATTTCTTCCAGAATTCCATCACTACCCGGTGCTTTATTTCTTTTCAATTCTTTAATTGCATTTTCTATTGCTACTTAGCTTATTTCGGGCATTACTTCAGAATGACTTTTTATTTACATTTGTTTAAACCATTTTTTTTCTTTGAAGAAAAGGAAGTATATTTGTGACAAGAAGCTTTCAAACAGTTTTGAAATTCTGCGTCACTGATTTGTGTCATAACGTTAGTTCAGTTTAGTTGCGTCATAAAAATTGTGCTGTCAATCATTTTCTATCCGAATACGAGTGCAACATTTAATTGTTGTTTTTTGTATGTCATAACCTAAATAAATGTAATTCTAGTCCCTTATAAATTACTGAGAATTTTTCCTTAACAGTCATGTCAAACTTTAATTAGTTGACGTCTCGACCATCGCGAACGACAGCGTCGCCTGGGCTCGTAGAATTCCAAGGGAACTATGTGCATCGACGATGTCGGGCGTGCAGAAGTCTGCATCAGCACCGTTCACATTCCGCTCCATAAAAGCCATAAACTAATCAAAGTGTATGATAAATCACACTACATAAATAAAGTAAATGGCGTTTGCAATTGGCGTGAGTTATTATTCCATCTCTCGCAGCAACTATATCAAAATGGATAGCTGTTCAACGTTCACTGGTGAGCACATTAACAGCGAACCACACTAGCTGGGCTTTTTAAACCCTGCGGATTTATAATGAAATTCCGGTAATATATCATTACTCTCTATTGGTCGACGTATGATAGGCTGGTGCCGCCGTTCATTGAATAACGACAGTATTAGCCCCCGCTTTTTTAACTACCCAACTTTAAATATATGTATATACATTTTGTTGCTATACAATTCCAACATGACAACTATAAATTTTATTATAAATAATGTTAAAGGTTTATTAACATTATAGTTACAGCTTTTTAGTTTAAATATTAGGAGAGATCCAACCAAAAATAGTTGAGGTAGAAGAGCAAAATTTAAATGCATGATTAATCTAGACATCTAACTTAACCCTTTCACTCACGAATTTTTGTTTACGCAGGTAAAAATTATTTTTTGGTTAATCTTCTTCTTTTTATGGTGTCTATCCGTTACGGATGTTGGACACTAACATGGCTATTGTGACTTTGGATTGCTGCCCTGAAAAGTCCAGTAGTGGTTAAGTTAAACCATTTTCGCAGGTTATGCAGCCAGGATATTCTTCTTCGTCCTGGACCTCTTTTCCCATGCACTTCACCTTGAAGTATGGTCCGAAGTAGGTTGTATTGTTGTTCATTGCGCATTATATGGCCCAGGTATTCTAGTTTGCGACGTTTTATGGTTATGACTAGTTCGCGACCTTTACCAATTATATGTAGTACTTCTTCGTTGGTAACTCTGTCTATCCAAGAAATCCTCAACATGCGTCAACCTTATCTCAAATGCTTCGAGTCTCCTCAGTGATGCTTCAGTTAAGGTCCATGACTCCACGCCATATAAAAGAACGGAGAATACGTAGCATTTTAGTAAACGAACTTTTATTTCCTTTTTTTATATTGTGGCTGTTAAAGATTTTTTTCATTTTGACGAAGGCTAATCTTCCCTTCTCGATCCTTATCTTAATTTCTGTCGATTGATCCCACTGTTCATTTAAGTTTGCACCCAGATAACAAAAGTTGGTGACTTGTGGTATAGGTTGTTGGGTAACTAGTAATTGACCAGGTGGTATCCTATTTTTGCTTATAACCATGTATTTGGTTTTTTTGATGTTAAAATCAAGCCCAAAGCTGCTACTTACTTCTGCCACCCTGGAGACAAGTGTCTGCAGACCCTTAAGACTGTCTGCAAAAATGACAGTATCATCAGCGTATCTTATGTTGTTCAATCGTTCTCCCTTTGTAAGTATTCCCTCGTCTATGTCCGTTAGCGCTAGGTTCATATTGTGCTCTGAATATGTATTAAACAATAATGGGAACAATATACATCCCTGTTGCACACCTCTTTTTATCTTTATGTCGTCTGTTAACTGATCCCCAACTCTAACAGCTGCAGTTTGTTCGTAATAGATATTGTTTATTATACGGCGATCTCTGCTGTCTAGACCAATTGAATTTAATATTTTCATCAGTTCGTCATGTTTTATTCTATCGAACGCTTTGTGGTAATCAACAAAACAGACATATATATATCACAATTTACGTCTCTACATCTTTGAAAGAGAACTTGTATTGCGAAAAGTGCCTCTCGAGTACCCAATGCATTCTTGAAGCCGAATTGTGTGTTTGTCATGTGTTCTTTACACTTTTTATATATTCTTTTATGTATAATTTTTAAAAAAGTTTAAAAAAACAAGTTTTGGTTAATATCTATGTGAAAAAAATAATGTCTACAATTTTAGACATATATTGAAAAATGAAAATACAGTAAAAATTTAAGCAAAATGTATGTATTATAAAACGTGAGTATTTATTTTCCATAAAAATTTACAAAACAGTTGCGATCTTTTTTGAAGGCACAAATGCACCTTACATTTAATGCAAGTCCATCTAGATTTGCCCTTGCAGCCAACATTCTTGCACCGTCCAGGAAAGGACACCCCAAGTGTGCTCAGGCATATGGTTTATGTTGTCTAATTTTACCGCTGCAAGAGACCTTACTTTCATTCTAGTTCGACTCAGTTGAACAGGGACGTCATCTTTTGAAGACCTTCCCACTTTCTTCCTAGAAGTATCATTGATCTGCTTAATGAGCCCTTCCAGTATCTTCATTCTAAAATGCAATAAATCTAGTTGCTTTTTCGTTGGGCTTTCAAGTAATTGGCAATCTTTTTTGTACTCTAACCAAGAATTTACAGTTGCCATATCTACCGCATGAAATATCATTCCCAGTGTCCATTTTTCGAAGCGAATTTTTGTTCGGTATAATGATATAAGGGAGTCAGTTTTGTTGAATCTTTTGTATTTCTTCACTATTTTAGGTCGGTTCACTTCAATTCGTTGTTTTGCAGTTTTGTCACAACGTTTTGCTATGTATCGGTCTCCTATTCCTACATAGTTTAAAGCCAATGCTACTGACTTATTATCCAGCCAGTTGACCAAAACAACTCCACCATTTGATATCACTTCCTCAGAATCACCTCTGCTTCTTTCAGAATTCTTTTTCTTTGTTAACAGGGGCTTTAAAAAATCTGTTTAATCTGATAGTGCTCATTATATAAATAGATTTTTGATTCAGGACCTTGATTAAATTGTAAGAAGTAAAATAATTATCACAAAATAATGTGTGTTTTAGAAAGATGTAATACTACTACGGCTCCTTGGCCAAATTTTTTAGCTGGTATAGGATTTATTTCCGTTTGTTTTCCCTTGATAGATAATAAAATTGTACGTTAAACCACTTGCACCACCAAATAGAAATAAT